>NW_004949126.1:1855356-1862856 GCF_000317375.1 Microtus ochrogaster | reverse complement strand
AATAACTCAGGGTCGGATGTCTAGATCTCATTCATGATCTGTTGGGTGGCCCCAAGTCTCCAGCTGTTCACTAACTACCACAGCGCACACAGATTGTCTCTTAGGCTCAGGGTGGCCCCTCTCCACATCTGCTGCTGTCTTTAGGGGCCTAGCATCTCTAATATACTAGGGTCTCTGTAGCAACTGAGATTTCACCTTAAGCGATAATCTCCTGGCCTCTCTTTAGGGACGCTGACCCTGCCAAAAGGTACCAAGCCTCAGCTTCTCCCCATAACCCCTTCAAGTCAAGGGTTTTCACTCAGCTGAGATTGACCCTTCACCAATGGCTTTCTGGCTTCTCCTTCAGGACTCTGACCTTGAAACTTGGGGTCACACCTCAGCTTCTTTCAAGGAACCCTTCGATCCTGCATTTTCATACCACCCCAACCGGTTAACTAAGGAGGCAATTTCTCCAGCAGCACGCAGCAGGCTTCGATTTTCTCACTGACTAGCTTCAAATTTCTCTTAAAAGAGATATATTTAACAGCTCACGGATATGTTTTTCAACCTGGCAGGAGATGCGCCACTTGTACCAGTCATTGGAAAAAGAAGACTATTATTCCAATTGCCAGTTCTAGCCAATCCAATAGGTAAATAGTCGAAGCTAATCCTTACAGGCAGTTAAATTGCACAGTGCCAGATAAACACTCCTGTGCTGAACTAAAGGGTGCTGCTGGCTAACAAGGCAGCTGCCAAAGTTACCTCTCCATCTTATAGGAGATGGGAATTTAGGGTCACAGAAACCATGCTGGCACAAGAGACACCTGCTTCAAAAGAGGGATGCCTATTAAAGCAACAGTAGGTCACTGAAGAAACATTTAAAGCGTTCAATGATCCATGTCAAGATAAGTAACACAGCCTGAAGTTAAGTACACCAGGATAACTGAAAATCAGGGTTTTGCTTTATCATTAGACATGAACAGCCTAGGGGAAAGAACTACATAAAACACAAACTCCACCCGACCATCTGATCAGAGCCTTGCAATTAACTTCCCGTTGTGAGAAGTGGAAGTAGTGTAAGGAGGGCTTTAAAGGAAAATAAATGGTCCAGGGAATGATGAAGTTTGTTAGATTCTATTTCATCTGTCTCTCAAAAAAAAAAAATTCAGTGCGTAAAAATCATCATAAAAAACCTTGGGAAAAGAAAAAAAAAACTTCTATACTAATTATATTTCCACTTGGGCTAAAACCGAAGAGAGCTAAGATGGCAGCACAGAGGTGACTCGGGGCAAGGGAACTGACATGTGAATAGACATGATTAAAAGATGTTAAACTGGCCTGTTCTGCTGAGCAGCAACCAAGAGAGATGTGCTTGTCACTGGAAAACGTCCGCAGAGTAAACAGCAGCCAGGGTCATTACGGGATTGAATAGAAGAAATAAATTGGGGTGAAATTAAGGACAGAGAAATGTGAACTGAATATCTGTGATGAGAAGAGCAGCCAGACAGTGAGACATCTCCCCCAGGGTAATTATGAGACATCTGAAGGACTTTGAAAGGTCACATTTCATCATGTCCTCAATAAGCAGTTTCCTGTCCTGTGGGCTAGAAATACCTCTCTTCAAAGACCAGGAATATATATATATACATATATATATGTGTGTGTGTATATATATACATATGTATATATATTCTCTATATACTCATTGTATATATACTCAGATATATATATGTGTGTGTGTGTATATATATATATGTATATATATATATATCTGAGAACAATGAGTATAGGTGGGCATATAACACGAGGAGCTTATGTGAAAGAAAATAAATAAGTAATAGGAACCACAGGAAAGAGACAGGTCATTGGCAAGCTGAGAAGGGATTGGAAACACACCCTGTCTAAAGTCTTGAAAGAAGGAACCACAGACCATCCATCAGCAACAGCAGTAGCTCTGTGTTGAAACGGATGGCACAGATGTCTCTCTAACCCGTCAGCCCGTCTTGGATTCTTCAAGACATTCAAGCAGGAGCCTCATGGTTGGTGACAATTTAACATGTGTGTTTTCTCTCCTCTCCTCTCTCCCTCTCACCCCCACCGCCCCCTGCCACCCAGTCTGTCTCTCATGGGGTGGAGTTTTGAAATAGGTTTTCACTGAGTAGCCCTGGCTGTCCTAGAACTCTATAGAGCAGGCCGACATCAAACTCACAGAGATCCACCTGAGTCTGCTTCCCAAGTGCTGAGATTAGATGCATGTGCCGCCACCATCACCCAGCAACATGGGTGTTTTTTATGCCCTTAAGGAATGAAATAATTCTCTAGAAATCTTTTTGTGATACCCTGTTTGACTAATTACTGAGAGTACTCGTAGCTCAGAATGCAGGCTAGCATTAAACAGATCTGAGATAAAGTTTCCCCTCTAATATTTACTATATAACTATGACTATTAGCCCATTAACATACCATTCAATCAACCAACTATCACCTGAAATTGAGGTGTCGGTGCTCTTGGTTGTAAAAAAATCACAAGGGAAAACGTCAACATAAAAGATCAATGTTTTGGAAAGCTGTATAGAATTCAGAGAATTAACTAGAATCAGGTGAGATGATGTGTGGGAGTTAAAGGAGGTGAATCACCAAGCCTTGGGCAGGGTGGTGCCTCTAGGATGTGCCTGCATGGATTACTGTCATCACTGTCACTGGACCATAAACTAGACCCTGCTGCCACAGGAGAGTGGATGCTGCAAGCATCTAAAGAATCTCTGCATCTCTTCTTCTCACACTGAATTCTGGCTCCCCACTGGGAGCACCTGCTTGGCCAAGTCTAGGTTACATTTGTGTGCCGAAGCTCTCACGGGACAGAGTGAGGGTGTATTTGCTCTTCATCTGCCTTAACAGAAGGCAGAACTCAGCCTCAGTGGAGGTTCACACCGTGAGAGAGTTCCTCCAGGTTAAAATCTGGTTAGCTCAGTTCCATCCCTGACCTTCTTCTAATTAAACTTGCTGGAACCACTCCTCCTTCCTAACCAAATGCAGACAGTCAACACAGTAAAACTATTCACGAATCTGGAATAGTGTCTCCTCTAAGGAGCATGGCTGCCACATCTCAATATCCAGCAAACCATGGCCAACATTGCAGCAGGATCAACTTGGCCTCTACAGGTAGAAGAATGGAAAAGAGTGTTAGCAAACATTCCCATGCCTTTCTAACCTAAAGCCATTAAATTCTAAGTTCAGTCAGTAAGAGGTTAGACTGCTAGAGCTGTTCTTTACAAATATCATAGAAAAGAAGGAAGCAGGTAGAAAGGAAATCTCTGATCATTCTATCTGCATCCAGTCACTCGGCCATAGATAGAATTCTCTCTCTTCCTCGATACTCTTTTTTCTTAGTGAGATCACCCATTTCTCCATTCTTTTTTTTATTTATTTTTTTTAAATTTATTTATTATTAAGGATTTCTGCCTCCTCCTATTTCCCTCCCCCTCCCCCGATCAAGTCCCCCTCCCTCATCAGCTCGAAGAGCAATCAGTGTTTCCTGACCTGTGGGAAGTCCAAGGACCGCCCACCTCCATCCAGGTTTAGTAAGTTGAGCATCCAAACTGCCTAGGCTCCCCCCAAGCCAGTTTAGCCATAAATAAAGGACAGTGAGCTTATAATTCACGATCCTAGAGAAGCCAATTTAGAAGGTGAATCCAAAGACAAACATATAGGCATCCTCCTGAATATTAACCTTCATCAGGCGATGAAAGGAGACAGAGACCCAAATTGGAGCACCGGACAGAAATCTCAAGGTCCAAATCAGGAGCAGAAGGAGGGGGAGCACGAGCAAGGAACTCAGGACCGCGAGGGGTACACCCACACTCTGAGACAATGGGGATGATCTTTCGGGAATTCACCAAGACCAGCTAGTTTGGGTCTGAAAAAGCATGGGATAAAACTGGACTTACATACCATTTTTCCATTCTTGATAGGTAATATGATTTCTTGGGAAACCTGTCTAAATGGAATTACAGGCACCTTGTGTAATTATTTTTCTTTTCTTTTCCTTTTTTTTAAAAGATTTATTTATTTATTATGTACACAATGTTTAGCCTCCACGTATGCCTGCAGGCCAGAAGAGGGCACCAGATCTCATTACAGATGGTTGTGAGCCACCACGTGGTTGCTGGGAATTGAACTCAGGACCTCTGGAAGAGCAGTCAGTGCTCTTAACCTCTGAGCCATCTCTCCAGCCCACTTTTTTTCTTGTTGTTATGAATGAATAACTGACAAGAAGCAACTGAAGGGGAAAAGGCATTATCTTAGCTCACAATTTAAGATGGTGTATAGTCTGTCGCGGTGGGGAAGGGTGTGGCAGCGTGAGTGTGAGGGTCAGGAACCAGAGAGGGAACAGGATAGACAGCAAGGAAATCAAAACCTGAGGCCTGCCCCCGCTGACTCTTTCTACTAGCAAGGCTCCCTAAGATTTTACAACCATCTGAACAGTGCCAGGAGCTGTGGACCAAGTACTAAAACCCCTGGGGAACCTTTTACATTTGAACAGGTCACACTGTATTTATTCAGTATCCTCTCTGAATACAACAGGAGAGGGTTCCCCAAATCATTCCCAGAACGTCACAATAGCCGCTTGTTTCCTTATTTCTGTTTTGTTTCGTTCAGTGTTAGGGACTGCAGCCAGGATCTCTTGAACACTAGGCAGCCACTCTACCATTGAGCAGGATCCCAACACCCCACTCGACACCGACCTCCTGTTATGACAACATGAGTACACCCAAGTGCACAGATAATAGGCTCATTTTCCAATTCACTGTTTTTGTTTTTTCGTTTAGCAGATGTATTCACCCCTTGAGCACTTAGGGTCCTAACCATTAGCAACCAGGAGAAGAATATAAGCAAAACATTTTAATTAGTCATTAGGTATAATTGGTTCTATTCGTTGCTTCCAAATAATCTGAGACTAGTCTAAGAATATAGAGCTAATATCAGCCTAAAGAACTTGCTAGGTGTTATGTTGTATCTGACACAGAACATCTTCAATATTTCTGTCCACAAAGCTAGCTAATTCTGCGTAAAGGGAACCTATGAAGATAAACAAATAGCTAATAATAAATAGATTGCCTTTCTTAATTCATTATAAAGGAGTCTTGGTCCGGTGCAATGTTTTGTAGAACCTGTGTATAAAGTCTCTAGTAAATCCATGATTATTAGGACTCGAAACATCAGCAAAACAATTCACTGCCAACATAGCCCTTACTTTATGCCTTTTTCCTATCTTCCCAGATTTCAGGTGCTGCCCAGGGTTTCCCTTATGGAACTCATTACTCATCCAAGACCAGGTTGAATGGAGATGTGAGGTCTCTGCATCCCACCCCTGGCTCACACAAGGTTCAGGTACCAAATCAGGCTCCTACCTGATTTCCCTCTTATTCATCTGCTTCCAAAGAACTCCCATGAGATCAGTCATAGGTGGATTTTCAGTTGCAAGTGGGGTTTAGAAAGTCATAAGCAGCAAAATATGGTAGTTCATGCTCAGGATCTCGAGCTTTGGAGGTAGAAATGGGAAAATCAGAAGTTCAAGGCCAGCCTTGGCAAGCTTATGCTACTGAGACACTGTCTCAAAAAGCAAGCAAAACCAAAGCCGAGAGTATGAGAAAGAAGTAAGAGAAGAAGGAAAGACGTAGCTGAGTGAGTGAAACAAAAATAAAAACCTCATGGTGCAGGACATGATCAGTGACAAAACATGTTTTTTTTTTTTAGATAAGAGTCACGGTGTTTAAGAAAGGAAATGAATCGTGGGGGCTAGTCTTACGTCAACTTGACACAAGCTAGAGTCATCAGAGAGGAGGGAGCCTCAATTGAGAAAATGCCTCCATAAGATCCCTCTCTGTGGCATTTTCTTAATTAGTGATCAATGGGGGCGGGCCTCATCCCTGGACTGGTGGTCCTGGGGTTTATAAGAAAGCAGACTGAGCAAGTCAGCAAGCAGCACCCAGCCATGGTCAGTGTATCAACTCCTGCCTCCAGGTTCCTGCTCTGTGTGAGTCCCTGCTCTCATGCTCTTGATGATGAACTGCTGTATAAAACTGTGAGGAAAACAAAGTCTCTCCTCCCAACGTCACTTACTTGGCCATGGTGGTTTTCACAGCAATAGTCACCCCGACCAAGACAGCAGTCAGTTATAGGTCTTTGGCATAAGTAATAAATAAGCATGCAGCTGATACACCTCACCAGCCCAAAATGTTATACTCTAGTTTATCTGTTCTTGTATTACATATACAGTGGTTAGTCTGCTTCTCCTAAAACCCAAATACTTTATCCCACAAATCACATAAGCCTTCTTCCTTCTGCATTTTCCATACTGCCCCCCCCCTGCCCCCAGACACACACTATTTTGAAATAATCAGTTTTAGAGTTAAGAAACTCTTCTTTCTACTTGGTCAATTCTGTTTATGGTCTTTATCTCCCATTTCCCTCATTTTATTTTTCACATTGAGAATTCCTGCAAATGTATAAATATTTTATATTTGAAATAAACATTTTAAATTTTGCAGTCTGATCCTGTATTCCTGACTTTGCTGAATCATTTCTCTACTTTAAAACAAAGAAACAGCTTTTCCTCTGCTGCCGCCAAGGTGCTCCTGCCGCATTGGGGTGAGGCCTTCACTTTGTCGTGGGACTAGCACCCTGCCAGCAGTCTGCAACGTGGCCCCCTTCTCTGAGCTTGCCTGCATCTACTCCGCCCTCATCCTCCGTGAGGATGAGGTGATGTTCACGGAGGATAAGATCAATGCCCTCAATAAAGCAGCTGGTGTCAATGTGGAAACCTTTCTGGCCTGGCTCGTTTGCAAAGGCCCTGGCCAATGTCAACACTGGAATCCTTATGTGCTATGTAGGGGCTGGTGGGCCTGCTCCAGCAGACGGAGCCGCACCATCAGGCGGCCCTGCCCCCTCCACCGCTGCTGCCCCAGCTGAGGAGAAGAAAGTGGAAGCAAAGAAGGAAGAATCGGAGGAGACTGATGACAACGTGGGCTTTGGTCTTTTTGACTAAGCGTGTTGATAACATGTCTAATAAAAAGATGAACCTGGCGGAGGGGGAGGGGGCGGACAAGCAAACAAACAAAACCCAAGATCCCCTGGTCTTCCTTAAGACAGTAAAGTAATTATCTAACTCTTTTTCAGGTAGCTCATAAGTTTCCACGTATTTCTGATGGGCATCTCATTTCTTCGTTCAAGGGTATCTCGTTTCCCTGATTGCTCCAGATGTTGTTGCTATACAACTGCACATTTAGAGAAGTGGTGTCTTATCCCTTCTGTGAAGAAAATGTAGACCAACTGGGTTTCTCTAGGAAAGCTATCCACCAATCAATTGATCCAGAGGTCCAAGGCATGCTTATCTGATAGAAAATCAAGCAAACTTGGCTTTCTCTGCACTTTTCTGCAGGGTTTCACTGTGCAGCCCTGGCTGTTCTGGAATTCACTCTGTAGACCAGGCTGGTCTCAGACTCACAAAGATCCACCTGG
>NW_004949126.1:1844477-1855221 GCF_000317375.1 Microtus ochrogaster | reverse complement strand
AGAGAGAGAGAGAGAGAGAGAGAGAGAGAGAGAGAGAGAGAGAGAGAATCTTGATCTGTTCTCTGATGCCTGGGGTTAGACCACTATAATACCTAAAGCTTCCCTTCCTACACTTACTAGTGCATCTCATTTTTGTTCTACCCCCCTGTACTATAATTACACACTCGCTGGAATTTGCTCTTTAGGAAGTACTTCCCTTGGTGGGCAGTTGTCTACATCAATGTTTATGTGAGAGACAATACATTGAAAAGCTCTGGTCTACCGCCGTGCTGATATTCAGCTCTCAGCATCTATTCATAACAAGTTTCTGCATAGAGTATCCCTGTAGAAAACCACACGAGACTAAGTCTAATAGGTTACCAGGACTCATTTCCTCCCACAAATCATTACCCTGAACACACATCCCAACTGCATCCAGTTAGCAGATCAAAACTGTGACATGGCAGGAGGAAGTCATAAAGAGAGGCCACAGATATGATGAGCCACACTGAACTCTTGTCAGTAACGTTTCCACACCCCGACAATGTCCCCATGCTGCCTACAGTTCTAGATTTTCTCCACCAGATCGTCTTTCCCCAAACACTGATGTAATCGCTCGGGGAAGAAATGAGCCCGGGAGACATCTGGAGGGACTCAGAAACCCGAAGGTGAGAGACTGCTTGTTACACCCCCCTCCTACGTGATGTATTCTCCACCGGAGTCTGCGAGTGTCTTCTACAGCAGAAGTGTTTTTTCTTCACAATTTGCCCTTCAACTTTTTAAAAATAACTGAATAGTTAATTAATTCTCCAGAGAGAAGGGAAATATTCCGTTTCTGAATTGATTAATGAGTAAAGACTGTACGGCTTTCCTATAACTCTAACCTCATTAAAATCAAATGAAATGCCCGCTAAACGCCCGGGGCTATGCAAACTAAAGGATACCTGAAGGTTAGAGTTGAGTGTTAAGTATGTCTACAGGATAAAGAGCAACTGAACCAGGCTCTGTCCTGATTTCAAAACCGAACTGTCCCTGAAATAAAAGATGAGCAAATACTAACCCTTAATTTTGTGAAACGATGCAAGCATCTTTAAGTGATAGTTCACAGTAAAAAAAAATTATAAAAAACTATGTGGTAGGTTTTTTAATGGTACTTCCTTAATTTCACATGATGAATTAAAATTTTTACAATAGGAAAATTACGTACTGATGCCCATCTAGACAAATAATTCATAAAATCAATACGCTGACTAAAATTTTGGGCAACACAGGACTGGCTTTCTATAACGCCAAGGTGATGACCCATGGACTATTTCAAAATAGTGTTGAAAACATTTCACATATCATAAAGCAGTAAAATGACTGCTGACCGATTATGTTTTCCCCTTGTTACAAGAAGGTATCAAACAACCTCAGCTCCAGGAGAGCCTCATGGTATTGGAATTGATGAATAAAAATGTGGTAGGAACCCCTTCATGATGGCTTTAATTCCAGCACTCAGGAGCCAGAGGCGGGTGGCTCTGCACGAGTTCAAGGCCAGCCTGATCTACATAGTGGGTTTCAGGTCAGTGAGAGTTCCATAGTAAGACCCTGTCTCATGACAACAGCAGCAAGGTGTAAACTAGGCAAGTGGTAAAACCAGGAACTTGTCACACATGGATCAAAACAGGAGTAGAGGAAGAGGGTGACAGATTATACCAAGAACAAGGATATTCACAAATAGGTTATAAGTGAGCATACTATGGGACTTTTATCAATGGGGTAATTGTCTCAAAATCTCATAGCAATTTAAACATACTGCTACCTACCTCCCTAAACAATGGGCAAAATCTTCTTTCAGGACACCATTGTCATGTAAATGCTTAAACATGAAGCACTGTGGTTTGGATATAAAAATGTCTCTCAAAGGCTCGTGGGTTAAAGTTTGAGTTGGCAGCTGATGAACTTCTGAGAGCTGATAGAATCCCGAGAGCTCCCATGTCCAGATGGGTTTACCCATTGGTGGATGGACTATTGGGAAGCAGTAACATGGCTGAAAGCAGCCGGTCACGGGAGACGCGCTTTTGAAGAACGTATCTAGTGCCTAGACCCCTCTGCGCTGTCGTGTGTGACAGAACAGACCACCACAAGGTAAGCAGCCCTCTGCCATGATATGTCCAGGGTCAGAAACATCAAGCCAGCTGACCACCGACCGAAACCTCTAAAACTGTGATCCAAAGTAAGTCCCTCCTCCCAACAGTTGTTTTCCTCGGGGTGTTGTCATAGCGATGAAAATTGCCTGGCACATGCAGGCTCTCATCTGTAATGTTGGAATTACACACGCATTCAAAATTAAAATCGCCAAAGACCTGTGACAGGTGATTAGACCCTGCCGTTTCATTTAGGGATAAGAGTGTCTCTCCTAAAGAGAGAAGTTTATATATTACAACCAGGCTTGGTGGTGCATGCTTGTAATCCTAGCACCTAGAAGGTAGAGGCAGGAGGCTCAAGAATTCAATGTTGCCCTTAACTACACAGTGAGTCTGAGGCCAGCCTTGGCTACATGTAACCCAATCTCCAAAAGGACTAAAAATAAAATAAAGTCCTACATGAATAGGGGACCGGAGAGATGGCTCAGCAGTATGGGACACTTGCTGCTCTCACAGAGAGCTCACAACTGTCTGCAACTCCAGTTTCAGAAGATCTGCCATCTTTTTCTGGCTTCCAAGGACATCAGGCATGGATGTGGTACACATCCGCACACACATGCAGACAATACACTCATATACTCATGCACACAAATAAAAGGAAATAAATCATTTGTTTAAAAAAATGCTCATATAACAAGTCCAGAATAATTACTCACTAAACTTACATCGTGACTGGATGTGTTCATTTCATATAGTGAAGCATCAAAGCTGTTTCACCTTGTTCAAAATTCCTTGGAAGAAAATAAAAACTAATTTGGCCTAGCACCTCTCTGGGTCATCTTAGTTAAAGGAACTGGGTGGAACCAAGTAGAAGCTGTAGTGGGTGGAGATTAAACCAAGAGCAACTCCTCAGGTAAGGAAGTGAGGAAGAAAATGAGTTACCACCCTCACTAGTGAGAACAGAGTAAACAAAAAAGGAGAAAACCTCTCAGAGGAGGAGCCTGAGTTCTCACTACAAGAATCACAAAGGCAGGTGTGTCGGATGGAAATTTTTAAAAAATATATTTATATATCATTTATTTTTATAAATAAATATATATTATATAATATTTTTAGAGGAAAGGAGCCAGGAATTAAGGGCAGAAACAACTGTTGAAGCACAATTTAAAACAAGCCAAGGTGATTTTTTTTTATAATGTAGTTACCAGCTAAACAGCAGAGTTACAAGGCTGGACTGGCTGATGTGAAAACTCATCAAATACATTGTCTCTTAGAGTGCACCGAGAGGTGCTCCTGAGTTAACACGGTGCAAAAAAATATCCGGTCATTTTGTCTACTCCCAAAATGCCTCTTATGAATTCAAGGTCGAGTTTAAATTCCCACTTTGCCGATGCAAGGGCAAGATCTTGGGCACCAGCCTGGAAGGCAGTGTGTTGACAAGTCCCGCTGTCACGCTTAAAGCAGCCCGTTTTTTTTTTCAGAGGTGGCCAGCTGAGTCTGCATTTGTCCCTCGGAGAGCGGAAACAGAAGGAGATCCGCAGAAGGAACAGTGAAATCACAAACCCGGGCCATGTGGCAATCTCCGGGCCCTGCTGTGAAGCAATGGCAGGCAGCACCTGGGCACCGTGAGTCATTACGAAGGAGGGGTGTTGGCAAGGGATGAGGGCCACAAAAACAGGGGCAGGCAAGGGCAGGTTTGCAAACGGTGACCAAAGCCAAGACCGGGCCATCCATATTACGAAGGGTTTCAGAAAAGAACGCCTTGGGAAAATGCACACTTGTGTGTCTACACTGTGCGCATGAGCATACGCAACCCCACATAGAGCCTGACACTCTCGCTGCCGGCACCTCTCTGACACACAGAAAGGGACCGAGAAGCAAAGGGTACATTTTAAACAGCTACACTCCATAGCCACAATGTCAGTGAAATTATCTCTATTTCAGTAAGCACCGTTTTCTCTTTTTGGATGTTTTCCTGGGTTTCCTCAAATATTGGTTTAAAAAAAAAAATTAGTCTGACTCAGTGTTTCTCAAGAATTAGAATAGGATCGTGAAGTTCCAGACTTGCGTTTCTAAGACTAACTGTACTGATCATGAGCGAACGCTCCTCTGCTCTTTCTGTTCACGGGTGTCTAGTAAGCAACCAGTATCAGCCAAGACTGCAGTCCTCCAGGTGCAGAAGAGACGCGCTAGGTACGGTTCCTGCTGCTCTCTCAACATTGGCGCTCTGGCAGACAAGCTAGAGTCATTAGACCATCTTGTGATCTCCTAACTAAAAATGAAGAAAGGACTCCAAGGCGAAGCTACCAAGCGCTATGAAATCACAACAGAGGGCTTGAGCTGGCCCCCCGGACAGCACACTGCAGCCTGTGTGGGAGGGACATCCTGTAGGAACGTAGGGTGGCTTCTCTCCTTCCACCTTGTGGGTCCTTGGGATAAAACCCAGGATGCCAGGCTCACCGGGAGGCACCTTTACCCACTGAGCCACCTCACCGGCCTTCTTCCGATCCTGATATTCAAAACTTAAAACGTGTGTTGCAAGTGTCAAGGCATGAAGAGAAATGAACCCAAATGCTACTATTTTTTCTTTATACCGTAGCAAATAAAAATAACTCTCCCCTCTCTGTTTCCGGCTTTTTGTCTGCAGGTGAAATTTTCTTTCAACCTCATTGGGATTCTAGATGTCACTGCAAACCCCTGGTCCTTCTGAATTGCTGGTGAGCCGTTGCACACAGCAAGCGATTGGACAATGTTCTGATTTTTATTGCCATCCCGACGGGCCCAGACAACCAACCCTTGGTGAGGGCCTATATTCTGCTACCTCCTTCAGGAGGCAGAGAAACAAACCTATATAAAAAGCCAAACAAGTATAATCTCGCAGAAGAAAAAAAAAAAGGCTTTAGGCAAGACATTCTGGAGATATTAAATTTTCTCTTATGAGGAAGGGAATCTCAGATCTTGATATAACTTGCATAAGAATCACAGATGATGTACCCAATCCTTTAACCCTCCTGTTTTCTAAAAGAAGAAAAACATTTTTCAAAGCAAAATGAAGGAGGGCTTCTGATTTACAAACGGCCTATTCTTGGAGATTTCTCACAAGAGCGAGGCTTTAGGAAAGGCAGCTAAAATGAGAGATGGAGGTGACCATGCAAGGAAGAGGAAACCTGTGCCCCATCGTAGAGAATCATAGCACACAGGGGCTGAGGAGTGGGGATGGAACATTCCAGGAAATGAGGTAAGAGCTTCCTTAAAGCAATGGGGAGTGGCTGGACCTAGTGCTGGTCACCTTTAAACCCAGTACTCAGGAGGCAGAGGCAGACAGATCTCTGCAAGTACCGAACCAACCCGGTCTACAAAGGAAGACTGTCTCAAAATACAAAAAAAGGGGCGGTGTGTATTCGAAGGGCGACAGCGTTAAAGAGACAACAGACGTGCGTCTTTAAAGAATCACACTTTCTACATCTCGCAAAAGGGAAAGGAGATGGATGTAGGGAGAGGAAGGCTAGGAGCTATAGTATCGGCTTGAGGGGGAGCCAATCAGCTTAGACTACGTTACTGGCAATAGAGATGGATGAAATCAAGAGGACTGGATCATAAATTGCATTATAGCCATCAGACAATGGAACTGTCATGGGTAAGTTACGAGTTTTGCATTTCCTTATATAAATGGCTGGATTATAATGTCATTCACCAAACAAGGAAAAGCCCTCTTACCAAAGCTTCATTAAGGTGGTTTGGGTGGGGATTCTGACGTGCACACACTGGTGGAGACGGTGTATATTTCTCCTCTCAGGAGAGGAATATGAGAGAAGGATATTAAATTGCCTGGATTAGTGTCCTGAAAGTTATATTTTACCATTAAAAAAATCATCAGTATCAAAGAACAGAAACTGACTTGGAGTACATGGATGGAGGGTTAGGAGAAGATACAAGTGTAGGTAAAAATCCTTAAGAAGTGGGCAGGAAGAGAAAGAGGAGGGCAGAATGGATACTGGAGAGAAGAATGGAACCAGCCTAGCGCCTCTAATATGTTTAACAGATGAGACGCAAGCATGCCTCAGTGCTGCACAGAGGGGTCCACTAATGAACGGATGGTTGAAGGCACCAAAAGACACATACATTACTAGAAAAATCTTTCTGCAAGAAGCTTGAAGAACAGGAAAGAAAGGAGAAGTTAAGCCTGTTCTGTTCCTGCACTGGCTTTTATTTTCCTTGTTTTTTGTTTTTTTTTTTTTAAAAAAAGTAGATGAGATAATCAGGGTAGAATCAAAGGACATCAAAAGCCAAACTGAAGTGTCTGATTATGCATCTGTCCTGCCGCAAACATTTTTCAATAGCCCTGCTTCTACCTGGGAATAACAGAAAAATAAAGAGGACAGCCAAGGATTGGTACATATATTGATGAAAATGACCAAAGACCCAATATGAAGTTCTCTGGAGTCTTAGAAAATGCTGTGTTGAAGCCATAGAGCACAGAATCTAAGCTTGAAATGGGACACAATAAAAGATGAGCAGGCTAGTGAGCAGAACGAGGGCAGAGTTGTTCATAGTCGGGGCTCGATGACATACGATAGGATGCATAACTGAATAAGAAGGCTAGACAGATAGAAACTGTGATCAGGTTTGGGTACGGAGAAGCAGCGATGTTGCGAATATCTTCTGCCTCCGGGATTTGACTCAGACAGTAGAGAGCTGAGGTGGCACAAGAGAGTCATTGGAGAAAGAAATCAACAAAACAGGAGCCAGGGAATGGTATGGCCATGCATTACAACATGATTAATAGGAACCCAGGTGAAAGGGTCACTATCAGACGAGCATCACACACATTAAAAAGTGAGGAAGGAGTAATAGAGCAACAACAATGGACCACAATAGAAGTTACAAGGAAGTGAAACATTCTTCAGCAACACTGGAACTCACCCAGAAACAACAGCAAGGAGCCCCAGCCCTGTCTCTCTCAGAAGCACATAAGGTAAGAGAAAGCCAGCAACTTTTTTTTTTCTCCTCCAAAACCCCAGGGAGCAGTCTTCCCATTGACAACCTCAAGATCTTAGATTTTACCCCTCTGCACTGGCAGCCCTGTCCTCCTAAGGCTATCCTTTGTCTCCATCCAAACCCTTTGAGATGGAATACCTGTTTTTGAGGCAGGAGTCTCCTGTAGCCCAGCTGGCCTTGAATTCACTACGTAGCTAAGGATGACCTTGAACTAATGACCCTCTTGCCTCTAACTCCAAGAGCTGAGATTACAGATGTGTGCCACCCTGTTGGGTTTCGTGCAGCACTGAGAATCAAATCCAGGGTTTCGTGTATGCTGGACAAGCACACTATCAGCTGAGACCCATCTCAAACCTTCGGTATTTATTTTCAATGAAAAGTGGTTACAAATCCGTAAAAACCGCGGTGGTGACCCCAGAAATTCTGATCTCTTCTCCTACAACTACTAATGAATTTATTGAACTGAGCTGAATATAATCAGATAGATAGTATTACATTTAAAAGAGTTATAACTAAACACAGCCTTTTCCAGTGATATACATACACACACACACACACACACACACACACACACACACACCATAAAATTGAAGGGGAGTTGGCCAGATATTTGCCACTAGAAATTAGTGTGTTTTCTAACACAGGGCTTTTTGTGTGTTAGACAAACACTTTTGAATTACCCCTCAGCCTGAACCAAACATTTCTTTAAAAAGGTAAACATTGAATGCAGGACCTCAACATGCTAGGTCTGTACTCTACCATCAAACTAGCCGCCAGCTCATAACCACTCTTGAATGTTTTTTGAAAGATTGCAGTTTTTGTTTATCTAGTTGAATTCCAAATATCCTGAAAGTAGCTCTTGTGCACCCCCAAAGATAGTCTCAGAAGCTCTTTTGGATAACAGCCCACTTGTTTGCAAAATCTAGATATGAGTTTAACTTTTAGAGTTTGATTTATTGGACCTGTTTTGTTTTTATGACAAGGCCTCACTATATAAACCTGATGATACAGAACAGAGACTGGCCACCTGACAGTAATCCCCCTGCCTCTGACTCATGACTTGCGAGATTACAAGAGCATGCAATGAGGCCTTTTAAAGTATGTCCTTAAGAAATGTTCATCAGGAACTTAAATTCATAATCCATTCAGCTGGCATATTTGGATCTTCAGCTCAGTATGTCTATAATAGCATATTTTCTCACAAGCACATCTCCACAGTTACAAGGTCTTAATCATAATGAGTCACAGTGAAGTCTTCTTTGGTAAGTGGGATTAGCATTCCCACGTGAACTCAGACACTAAATTATCAACAGCTTCTCAAGGCCTTTGGTTTTTGCTGTGTGTGATTCCTGCAAAGCTTTCATAAAAGTTTAAGAGCATTAAAATAAATGTAGTCTCAAAATATTAATGCCTTGAAAGCTAGTCTTCCTACTGTGTTTTCAACATTCTTCAAATAAAGGGAAAAAAGAAAGAAAATGTAAAAATTAAAAGACCACTATACAGCACTCTGGAGGCAGAGGCAGGCGGATCTCTGTGAGTTCGAGACCAGCCTGGTCTACAGAGCTAGTGCCAGGACAGGCTCCAAAGCCACAGAGAAACCCTGTCTCGAAAAACCAAAAAAAAAAAAAACAAAAACAAAAAACAAAAAAGACCACTATAAACTTCTTTTGATACAAATATTAAGAAAAGTGATGGACTTAATGAATTAAGTGTTACTGCATTATACTGAAAATCAAGGAACTTTCAACATTTCTTTTTACTATGTGACATTCACAAATTATCGGTATGCGTGCTATAACAATCTGGGCTGCCATCAAACCAATATTAGTTGATGAAAAGTGAAAAACTGAAACAGCCATGAAATTGTCCTTAGAAGACGAGTGTGTTTAGATTCTATGTTTGTTGTTATGAAGTTTGTGGGAGAAAATGCAAGAATAAATTAGTGAAAATTTGGGATTACTAAAAGAATGCCCCTGTGCAGAACACTGAAGAATTTATTAATAGAAAGGTAAGGAGGGAGGGAGGCAGAATCAGCCACAGCAATGCTGCCTTCAAAGAGGACACTAAAACTAGAAAGTTTCAAGAAGAGAAGGCCCTGAGAAAGAATTTATAAAAGAGATATAGATTATTTATAGTTTTTAAATGGCCCTGAGGCTGTGAAAAAGTGAGAAGAAATAGGCACCATATTTATCAGAGAAAAGTCATCAAAATAATTTCCTCCAAAGCAGTAACTTGGCAACTTTGAGAAGAGGGATGGCTTGAAATGAGAACATTCAGAGAAGATGTCAAGAAAATCAAAATGCAGGGTCCCAGCTAGACCCGCAGTGGTGGCGGAAATGGAATGTCACAGGGTGTAAGCTGCAGACAGAAATCAGAATTTGAGATAAGACGGAAAGGTTCACGCTGTGAGGTGAAAATGAAAAAGAGAGGGAGTTTGAAGGAAGCTATAAGTCACAACCCTATCATCCAATCCCAGAGAAAGCAGGCTCCCAGGAGGCAGAAGTAGAGTGCAAAGCACTTATGTGAAGAAAAGCAGTAAGAGGGAGCAGCAGGCAGGTGTCTTCATCAGGGTTACTGTTGCTGTTCTGACTAAAGCAACTTGGAAAGGAAAGGGTTTATTTGGCTTATCCTTTCACGAACTATTCATCTCTGGAGGAAGTAAGAACAGGAACTCAAACAGGGTAGGAACCTGGAGCCACGAGCCCAGTGCGGAAGCCATGGAGGGGGTGCTGCTTACTGGCTTGCTCATGATGTCTTGTTCAGCCTGCTTTCTTACAGAACCAAGGACTGCCGGCTCAATTGCTGTGGGATAATTCTCTTGTATACTGTAAAGATGTGTCACTTGTATTGGCTCAATAAAACACTGATTGGCAGGCAGGAACACTGATTGGCAGGCACTGATTGGCAGGCAGGAACACTGATTGGCAGGCACTGATTGGCAGGCAGGAACACTGATTGGCAGGCACTGATTGGCAGGCAAGAAACATGGGCAGGGTGACCAGAGGAGGAGAATTCTGGGAAGAGGAAAGGCAGAACAGCAGTCACAAGCCAGATGCAGAGGAAGCAAGATGAGGATGCTTACTAAGAAATGGGTAAACATAGATAAGAATTATGGGTTAATTTAAGTTGTAAGAGATAGTCAGTAATAAGCCTGAGCAATAGGCCAAGCAGTTTATAATTACTATAAGCCTCTGTGTGGCTACTTGGGACTGAACGGCTGCATGACCAGGTGGGATAGAAACTTCCATCTACACTCAATTGCCAGTTAAGAAAATGCCCTACAGCTAGATCTTCTAAAGGCATTTTCTCAATAAGGTTTTCTCCTTTCAGACGACTCTAGCTAGTATCAAGTTGATACAAAACTAGCCAGGATAGGTACTGAGCTCAAAATGTACTCCAAACTAACTTTTAAAACTGTAGACTACGAGCTGAGTCTGATGGAGGACACCTTTAATCCCAGTACTTGGGAGACGGAGGCTCGTGGATCTCTGTGAGTTTGAGGCCAACGTGGTCTACAAAGTCAGCTCTAGGGGAGTGAGAGCTGTTTCACAGAGAAACTCTGTCTTAAGAAATCAGATAGATAGATAGATAGATAGATAGATAGATAGATAGATAGATAGATAGATAGATAGATAGAT
>NW_004949126.1:1839573-1844377 GCF_000317375.1 Microtus ochrogaster | reverse complement strand
GAAGATAGATAGATAGATAGATAAATATAAATGATTGATAGATAGATAGATAATGATGATGATGATGATGATGATGAAGAAGAAGAAGAAGAAGAAGAAGAAGAAGAAGAAGAAGAAGAAGAAGAAGATAGATAGATAGATAGATAGATAGATAGATAGATGAAACAATAAAAAACTATAGGCTGAAAAGATGAAATGTAAAATGATTAACATCTTAGTTTGCTAATGCTGTGCTAACGGAATAGTGCAGAGAATGCTTTCATAGACTGGAAGTTGCTACTGATAGTCGCACAAGTCCGTGATTAAAGGCTGATTTCTCCTAGCGCTGTGATGGAAGAGCCTCCCTTCCTAACTGCAGATGTGCTGCTTCACCTAACGTTCTCCCTCTATGTGTGTCTGCGCCCAGATCTGCTTTCTTTCTAGGAGCACTCATTATACTAGATCAGCACTCATTATACTAGCTTAGAAGATGACCTTATGTGAAAGACTCTGTTTCCAAATTCTGATGAACCAGAGGTTAAGACTTCTGTGTGTAAATTGAAGCAGGGCACACATTAAAAGATTACCTTAACAGCCATAAAACTGGGAAGGAAGAATGAAGGTACATGCTCTTAGTGGGCATCTGTAAGGAAAATGGGTGTCACTAATTGTAAGAAGGACCATTGTGGGAAATGAGAAGATGGTGTACCTAGATAACACGTAACGAGCAAACATCTCAGTTCTTCCAGTGGCTAAACATCCTTCGTGGAAGTTTCCCATCAGATTTTCAGGCTGTAGTAAGTAACACTGATTGCCAAATGGATGGGATCTAGCTTCACCTAGGGGACAAAGTCCTGCGCATGTCTTTGAGAGACTTTCTAGATTAGGTCGATTGAGGTGGCATAACCCACCCTAACTCTGGATAGTTCCATTACATGGGCAAGCAGAGAGGGAGCTATAAACTTACGTTCATCTCTCTACTTCCTGCCTGGGGACACAATGTGCCCAGCCATCCCAAGCTCATGTCTTCCCTGCCATAATGGACTTTACCCAAGAATGTGAGCCAAAGTAAACTTTCCTTACTTGAGCTGTTCCTGTTAGGTATTTGTTAGAGCAACGTGAAGATTAGCTAAGATATGGGCTAAAGTTGCTGCCTGGTGATGCCTAGCGAATCTCCAAGCAAACGCTTTCCACTGCCAAATAAATCTCATGTTTCCATGGGGGTGAAATTGAGTTTCTGAAAGAAGAAAGGTACTCCCCTGCTCTCCCCACCCTTCCTCCAGTGGCATCTGTCACTTAAGCCACTTGAGTCTCTGTATTTAATGACTTTTTCCCCATGGCAGCCCTCACTGTTTCCTTCTGAGCCTCTCTCCCCATTAAGGCTCACGCATGGGGTCTGGGGAGATGCTATGGTGATCAAGCTTTTCCCAAGCAAGTATGAGGATGTAAGTTCAGATGCTTAGAATCCATGTAGAGCTGGACAGAATAGTTCACTGATCCCAGAAGTCCTGTGGTGAAAGGGGAGGTAGAGACCAAAGAGTCCTTGGGGGCGGCCATTCCCATTTGCGACCAACGAAAGACCCTGTCTCAAGCAAGGTGGAAGGAGAAGACTTCTGTCTGAGGCTCTGACTGACATCTCTGGTATACGCATGCACAACATGACACATATGCACTGAAACCCATGAACATGCATACTTACACATAATACACATACACACACACACATAATACACATACACACACACACACATAATATACATACACACACACACACACACACACACACACACACACACACACAAAGGAGCCATTGAGGAATGGGATCCTTTATCAAAGGCTCAAACCAGGTCACTCCTGCAATCCCTTCCTCCCTTTCTTCAGATTATTTTGTAAATTTGTGCAAATAACAACCTATTTATGCAAATAAACTTCTCACCAATCTACCTATGAGTTCAGACTTGCCTCGGTCCCCAGATTTACTCAAGGAGAGATCTCGATTTTGCTTGATTAGTCAACTCTCTGAAGTGCACGTCTCAGCAAAGGTAAACAGGAAAGTTTCTGACAGAGGCAGAATTGCAAATATAAGGGACATGATCAAAAGAAGAAAGGATCTGCCCTTGCAATGCGTCAGGGGACAAGCCATCTATTAAAATACGATACAGGGGAAAGCTCCTCAGAAAGCACCCACCAATGACTTTAAAGAACAAAGCAAATATTCCCGACTGCCAGTACTTCATCATGTGCATGTTGGAGATGGTAGAGCTAAATCGTTGGAGTTAAGAATCAAAAGACACTCTCCGATAGACAATTCTGTCAACAGCATCCCGAGTGATACGGAAGAAGAGAAGCCAAATAAGATTAAAGACATTTCCCACAGACATTTTAAGTATGCAAGAAAAGAATAAAGGATGAAAGTGGGTTTAGAAACTAAAAATAGATTAAAGATTAGCCAAGAGAAGAGCTAAGGCTCCGTAAAGCGAGCACTGTATGCGGTCATCTAGACTCAGAAAGACCAATGTTGCCTAGTCGCGCTCATGCAGATCCTAGATTGGCATGTTTCGCTTGGGGTGTCTGTAGGGGTCAGAGAGGGGAGGGGGAAGAGGTAGGGGTGGTAGGATATGAAAGCAGGAGGGTACACTGAAGATTAAAGGTTTAAGTAGGTTTGAGAGGAAGAAGACTTGGGGGATAGGGTGAAGGATGAGTTAAACCCAAATTAAGAAAGAGCCTTACAGGGATCGACTGCACGTAAGTTACCTATACAGTTTTACAGAGAGAAAGAGTTTGAGTGGAGACCCCCAGGGTGGACAAAGCATGCCCCAGAGGAGGACATGGGCTACTAAGTGAAAATCTCAGTGCCTCGTGTGGGACACTTCCCTGCAAAGTATTGGTCAGAGAGGCCACAGAGGCCCCCAAAGCAGCACAGCCTATTACCACTGGGCTTGGTTGCACATCCTGGCTAGTTGGTAAGACCCTCTTGCTGAAGTCACAGTTACCTTCCATTGCAGGACATACAGAAATCACCAGGATAGCACCATCATAGTACCCATCATAGTACCAGATGGTGCTATGGAGAATGCTGGGGAGAAACATCAGTGGACTTGCTTAGAAGTAGATCCTTCATGTCACAATACTGCCCTGCCATGCAAGATGTACCCACTGGTACAATAACGGAATCGCTGTTACGAGGTCACCAACCATGCTCTGACTAGGTCTGAGGTCTGCTCCACGGGAGGAAATTCAGACCTGGTACTGTAAACGTGGTCAAAGCCTATGGCTGGGAAGATCTCGGGGCTAGGGAAAAAAGGACTACTGTTTTTTGTTTTTGTTTTTTTTTGTTGTTGTTGTTGCTATACAGACATATCATCAAATGCCTTCTAAATATTGCTATTTGTGCCAGGAGATGGGTGCTGCTCTGTCTTAGTCGGAGAAACTTGTTTTGGCAGTGAGCAACAGTCAGCACCAATTTGGAGGTCCCTTTCCTGTGATATACATAGGTATTACATAGGTAACACCTAGTTCACCCGTCATCATCTGGACATTGCAGGAACTCATACTTGGCGCTGCTCCTGCTGCTCTTTTGGCTGTGAGGGATAAAGGATGCTTCTCTTTGTGGGTCTTCTGTCTACCCTTCTTATGTCTGTAAAGTAAGAGAAGGACTTTTGAAGAGAGTATCTTAGATTCTTTTCCACTTTGGAACTTACCAGAAACAATGTACAAATCTTGTTGTTTGCATTTGGTGTAGGGAAAGGGAGCAGGTAGTTCCAATTTAATAAACATGTAGCAATAAAATGTTAAGTCCTTGAATTCTGAATCTGTTTTGTTTTGTTATAGCTGTTGTTGTTTATTTTTCAAGACAGTGTTTCCCTGTGTAGCCCCAGCTGTCCTGGAGCTCACTCTGTAGACCAGGCTGGCCTCAAACTTGTCGAGATCCACCTGCCTCTGCCTACCAAGTGCTGGGATGAAAGGTATGTGCCACCGCCACCACCTGGCTAAACTCTAAGTTTTATGCAGGCTAAAGGAAAAAGGTCCAGCTTGAGAAATTAATAGTGGTGGACATTGGCAGCATTGCACCATATAGTGGTAGGGCCCCATTCTTCATGGGTAGCACTCTTCTTTCAGGGGTAGTACCCATTCTTTGGGGATAGTACCCCATTCTTCAGGAGTAGTAACCCTTTTTTTCAGGAGTAGTGGCCCATTCTTCAGGAGCAGTACCCCATTCTTCAGGGGTAGTACCCACATAGCACCATGGCTGCTCAGTAGTTGGCTAATGTAAGATATCTGCCATGATTAATCTTTGTCGGTCTGATTGAATTCAGAACCAACAAAGATACCACTTCTGAGCAGATCTATGAGGACATTCCCAGAAAGAACTCATTGAGAGGGGGCGATGCTCTCCCAGAGTAAGAAGCACCTTCTCTTGTGTGGGAGGTCTGAGAGGCCCAGATATATAAAGGTCTAAGGAAAAGGCAGAGCTATCTCCTTCTCTGACTTCACTTACTGCTGGGGAGTGTACCTACCTGTTATTGAGGCTGTCAACAGAATCCAGTTTTGTTGGTGTGGTTGTTCAAATAAGAATGGTCAGCATAGGCTCACATCTGTGACTGTTCAGTCACTAGGGAGTGGTACTATTTGAGAAGAAGTAGGAGGAGTGGCATTGTGGGAGTAGGAGCAGCCTTGTTGCAAGAAGTGTGTCAATGGGAGTGGGCTTTGAGGTTTTAAAAGTTCATCTAGGTCCAGTCTTTTTCCTTCTTCTTCTTCTTCTTCTTCTTCTTCTTCTTCTTCTTCTTCTTCTTCTTCTTCTTCTTCTTCTTCTTCTTCTTCTTCT
>NW_004949126.1:1830608-1839473 GCF_000317375.1 Microtus ochrogaster | reverse complement strand
CCCCTCCCCCCCTCTGCCTTCTTTCTGCTGCATGCAGATCAGGATTAGAGAATTCTCAGCTCCTTCTCCAGTACCATGCTTGCCTGGCACCACGCTCTCTGCCATGATGACAAAGGACTAAGCCTTTGAAACTGTAAGCCAGTCCAAAACGAAATGCTTTCTTTTATAAGAGTTGCTTTGGTATGTCTCTCCACAGTAGCAGAGCAGTGGCTCAGACGGCTGGTGGTCCAATGTGGACTCAAGTCCGACAGCTCTCCGGGACTCCTCCAGACCTTCGGGGCCAGATGTGGGAACTGCCGAGGCATCCAAACTGTGGACTGAGCAGCAACCAGGTTCTCATCCTCTCCAGTGTGAAGAGCTAGCTGTCCAGTTCAGGTTATGTAAACCAATCAAATAAATCCTCTTTTGTAATACATTTCCATCCTATCCATTCCGTTCCTCTGGAGAACTCTAATGCGGTACCTTGCAAACGTCTCAACTGCATATCCTGTATGTGTGCATCTTCTATTGTGTGTGTGGCATTTCCTCTCTTCAATCTATGACATTTTCATCTTTCCCTTTCTGCTAAGTTTCCATCTCTTCACTGTGCTACAACTGTTGTCTCAGCAAATTTTGACTTATTTCCTGCAGCTGAGGGTGTTGAGTAGTTCACTGTGGGTTGTTTCCTTTTTTTCCCCCCTACGATTTATACTTTTTCAATGCCAGGAGTTTATCAGGTTTGCTCTACTTCTCTGAAGGCAAATAAGAGCACAAGTCATCACTGACTGCCTTTGTCTGACATCCGAAGACTGCCTTTTCAATCTTCTGAAGTGACTTACTCCGGAGATGATCTCAACGTTCTGAATTTCTCCCAAGTATGCCCAGAGACAGGCACAGGTGAGGAACATGAATTACTGTCAAGAACAGTCCTCCTGACAGTGCTCTGAGAATCTCTCAGCTCGCGGCAATGAAAGCAAGGAGCCACAACACCCACTTTCTTTGTATGTAGTCAAGCTGTTTGCTCTCAATTGCTGGTTTTCTCCAAGCAGCAATCTCATTGTCCATTGTCATAACAAACAGTTCTGATTGCTTTATTCAAAGGGTCTACATCGAAATATGCCATAAAGCCAGTTCCAGGAAAATTGGCTATTGTTGCTAAATGCACACTTACCAGAGAGCTCTGAGGAACTCTGAGTACATATCTGCATTTACATAAGATTAATTCGCTTTTCAATCCTTGAAATTTCGATGCCTTTATTATTTTTTCTTTTTAAATACTAGCTAACTTAGCTTCTCTTCACTACCCCCCTTTAACCCTCAGCTCTCTCCCTCTCAGTGACAATACTTGGGATGGTGGTCAACAGCTAACATTGCATTATTTCCAGGACTAAGGGGGGGTGCTCCGGTTTTCATGGACCTCTTCATTACTGATTCTAAATCTACCAGCACCAAACATTTTAAAATAGGGTCCCTTCTCCTGCTTTGCCTCCTAGTTGAGGTTTGTCCTATACAGTAGAGTAGCAATGGGAAGAAGCAGAGATTAATAGTGAGTCATTGACTGAAAGCACAAAGTGTTTGCAAGAGATGGTGTCCAGCTCAGGGGCACCAGGGGCATCTTAGTCCACATGCCTGTTCACATCTGGGAGGTCTGCATCTTGCCCACTGCCCAGTCAATCCCAAGTGCCTTCTAATGCATGACACAGAAGAGACAAAAGGAAGCAAGTATCTCAGAAATTACACTCCAAGGCTGAGATTAGGGAAAAAACCAGAGAAGTGAGTCATGGTGATGAGCAATTGGATCCTAGCTGAGACAAAAGGAAACTTTCAGCCAACTAGACGGGAATTTAGGGACTAGCCCTGAAAGTTTTCCTGGGCAAGGATGGAGGGTGTGTATGCAGTTCAGGGGGATCCTGTGAAGCTTGAGTTGTGATAGGGTCTGCCTTGATCTTACAGAGGGAAAAATGTCACATTCACATACAGTTGGGGCCATCTAGGATGGACATGCTAGAGAGGCAGGACATGCGGGGGCTTTCATTCTCCTTTGATGCTGTAACAATTTCTCTGACTTTTCTTCTAGTGCGTCCACCTACATATGTTCTTCCAGTAAACATGTGGACTGTACAGAATATTGCACCTGGTGACTGACGAACTATATAAGACAGCGCCCCTGTCTCAGTAATTTTTCTGTTTAAGGAGAATCTAGCCTAGGCCAATACTTCCTAAGCTATTTTTAAGGAATCGTTGCTTATGAGTTTTATTTTATTTTATTTATTTCTATACTCAAGTGTTTAGGAAACACTTTATCAAATAGCACCCTTGGATGTCACCGTCTATATTAGCATGGCAACGCCCTGACATTCCCGCAATGCGAGACCTGTGAAGCTCAGTATTTCATCACTTCATTTGCTCATACAACTCGATATTCTTCTCGTAATCATTCATAACAGCCCGAATGAAAAATATTTTGGAAGAGGAGCATGTCTGCATTTGTGTCAATGTGTATGCCCCTGTCTGTAAGTCTAAAGGAGAGATTATCCTTGGGTGTTCTCTAGGACACTGTCCACCTTGTTTTTTGAGACAGGGTCTCTCCCTGAGATCTGAGGCTAGGCTGCCTAGTAAGCAGACGCCGGAGATGGGCCCCTTCTGCTTCTGACTCCCCAGTGTTAGGACTCATTTTACATGGCTGCTGGGCAACAAACTGAGATGCTCACACTTCTGAGTCAAGCACTTGACTGACTAAGCTACCTCCCCAGCACTCCTAAAAAGCCTTTGAAAATATTTATAACGGGAAATTTAAAGTCCAGTAAGCCAACTTCTGGGCTTCTGCTGAGACAGTGTCTATGAGCTGTTTTTGTTGTTGTTGTTGCTGCTGCTGCTGTTTTAATCCTATTTACGAGTTGTATTGCCTTGCAAGTATGGCCGTTCACACAGCAAGCTCTGAGCCAAGTCAAATGAGAAGACAAAACCTGAAGATAGCGCATCTCAGTGAACTGTCAATCAAGTCAAATGGTGACAATTCTCTGGGAATGGACCTCGTTCAAAACTGCTCAGCTCTAGAGGGTGCTAAGCCTGTTTGTGTGCACAGTGACCATTGGCCATAGTCATAAAGCCGTCAAAGGCTACACAGAGCTCATGATGGTAGAGAGGAGAACCAGGGCAAGTTAAAAAAAAAAAGTGACACCGCATCAACTGTTTTCAAATTTTGTTGTTTTTCTTCATAATGCTCCCTGAGACATTACAAGTGTCTGGGTCATTTCTGGAGTTTTGGAAAAGTTGACTGTACAATGTTTTCAGTGGCTTTGGTGGACAGTTAGCTTCATTGAGTTCCTTACTCAGCCATTCCTTCCGTTCATTTTTTTATGCCACTTTATGTTTTATGCCATTTTTCTGTTTGGGGGAGGGGCAGATTCCATTCCCCATGTTTGCAATGTCCACGTCCTCCTTCTATTACGCGTGGAAAATTCCCACCTAGACAGCGAATGTCTCGTCTTCACTGTAACCGTCACTGAATTCCATTTGCTCTTCCTCTTGTGGCTAGACGTTATCCTGCCTAACCTGGCTTTGCTCACACATCTTACAGCGCGATCGCATGGGTTTCTGCTCAGCAGTTTCAGGGCTGCCCTCCAGTTATGAATGCATATCCCAGGAGACACTGTTCACAGTGATCTTGAACGTGGCCCCAGGAATTATGTAGCACATGCTATGAGTCATACCTCAGCACCTTGTTTATATGCACACAGCTATTTTAAAAAAAAATGATGAATAGGGGCTGGAGAGACAACTCAGTAGCTAAGATCAAGTTCTGTACTTGCTGAGGACCCCAGTGTGGTTCCAAGCACCCACATCGGGCATCTCATAACTCCAACTCCAGGGAATCTAATGCTTCTGGCCCCTGTGGGCATCTGCACTCATGGGAGCATGCCTACACTCAGACCCCTACACATACACATAATTAAAAACAAGATAAACATTTTTAAAGTTAATGAATAGAATATATTATCCTCATACATAATAGACCATACATACATACATAATAGACCAACAGCGGGGGCCCCTGGAGGAAAAAATACACAGTACAGGATCTGAAGAAGAAATGAAAACAACTGAGCTAAATAGAGACCTACAACTGTTACAGATTAAAACTAAAATTCTCATAATTTCCACAGCAACGGCAAACAATTAGCAAAGTCATAAATTAGTCTTTAGCTCATGGCTGGATTTCAACTTAATTCAAGCTGTAGGCCTTGATTAGACGTGTTTCCATAAGTCTTATTTTTTTAAAAAAAGTCTTTAGACAGCAGGGAACATAACCTGCCTAGAGACTGCTAAAATAAAAGGTAACTTGGATAAACAATCAAGGGTATTTTGTGAAAATCAAGTATGCAGTTTGAAGAGGGCTTCTCATGAGACTGGAAGTCAGTACTAGAAAATGTATAGCCAAGGACACCCTAAGACCGCCATCTTGGATTCTCATATGACCATTGGCTTTATTCTTTTCCTTCTCTCTCAAGACCTCTTTCCTTAGCCCAGGATGCACAATTCACGAGAACTCAGCTTTCAAATATTGTCTGTTCATGTATCTTACCCAAATTAAGTGTAAGTTCTGGGTCTTTCAAATCCCCTCAAGAGAGCATGTGTTGAATGAGCTTGACTAAGTAGAACAGCAGAGATGGCTGTGTTCATGGGGAAAGCTACATGGGGGGCTTGTTACCCAGATCAATGGAGCTCACTCTGTAACCACATAAGGCCGTAGGTGATAGGGCATTTAGCAAGTCTGCTTTATTCTCCTTGAACTCCTGTAACAAGGTTTTACAGACTGTACGGATTAAACGGAAATTTATTTTCTCCCATTACAGGCATTAGAAGCCCTGTTGGGAGCTGTGAACCCCCCAGAACCTGAATTTCTTGTAAGCAACTTGTTTTCTTCTGCTCTGAGACAGCCTGCAGCTGCTCTGAGCAAGAAACCCTCAGAAGTTCCTGATAGCAGGATAGTGGTTTCTGGTGCATTTGGCTGGGGTGTGGCTATCAGTTAAGGATCTCTATATACGCTGCTCTGGTGCACAATAAAGGGGGCATTCTTGGGGTATTCCTGTTTCAAGGATGACCTGTGTCCCTGTCTGTGTGTCTTTGTGTGTGTCAATCTCCAGCCCCTTGCCCGGTTCACGAACTGTATGGCAGCACATAGAGGGCAGACAGGTGTGATGTGCTACAAAGCCCAACATCAAGACGTCAAGTGTTGGGTTTGGGTGAGGATTTCTTTCCCGACTTTTAGAAGTCTGTCGTGTGTCCTCACACACCTTTCTTTGTGTACATCCGGAAGACTGATTTCTCATGTCTTCCTCTTTTAAGAACCCTAGTCCTATTGGATGGAAAGATCAAGACCTACCTTTCTCACCCCATTTAGTCTTAATTACCTTGTTGTTGTTGTTGTTGTTGTTGTTGTTGTTGTTGTTGGTGGTGGTGGTGGTGGTGGTGGTGGTGGTGGTAGTGGTGGTGCTAGGGATCAAATCAGGACTTCAGTGCATGAAAACAGGTACTCTTCTTGTGAACTACATCTTTAACCTCCTTCTCGAGTTATCACTTTAAATGCCTTGTCTTCAAATACAGTCACTTTAATACAGAAATTTGAAGAGGAAGGGGAGGGCCCAATTTCATTTATTACAGTGTGATAACTCTAACTACCAACTTACCACAACCTAGCATCACCTAGGAAGAGTCTCCATAAGGAGCTGCCTACATTGGGTTGGCCTGTGGGCACATCTGTGTGGGAGGATGGGGGTGGGGGCTGTCTTAGTTAATTTACATAGGAAGACTCATCCGTCGTGGGCGGCACCATCCCCTAGTCAGGCCGTTCTGAACAATGTAGGAGTGAAGCATAGTAACAGAGCTCTGGCCTTTGTCTCTGGTTTTGCTGGTGTTATGATGGGACTTGCTTGCTTGACATCCCCACATGGTAGACGGGAACCTAGAATTGTGAGAAAAAATGAACCCTTTCTCCCTTAAGTTGCTTTTTGGTTGGGATATTTCATAACAGCAAGAAAAAACTGAAATTAGAAAAGGCAGCATTTCAAAGTTTTCACTACCCTATAGAAAAAGATGCCTGGGTTTAATGTCTGCATTTTTGTATCATTTGCTTTTCTCATTGCTGTGAAAACTACTTGATGGAGGACTTCAAGAATGAAGGCTTTGTTCTGGCTCACAATTTGAGAGGGCAAAGTTCTTGGTGGCTGGGACAGCACAGTAAAGTTCATGGGGGCAGGAACACATAGCTCTGACTCTACTCCTGATGGACCGGGTAGCAGAGAAAGAGTGGGGGTGGGGAATTAGAAAGGGATGAGGGGGGGGGGATTGACTGTGACCAGAAATGGGGCTAGTCTGCTTCTCAGTAACCCTACTTCTCCATCTAGGCCCCACCCCGTGCCACAGCTTCACAAAACAGCCCCACCAACTAGGGAAGAAGTCTGCAAACATGAGCCCATGGGGGATATTTTACACACAGACCAGAAGACGTTTTAAACTTACTGATGGTCACTAGCTATGGTCAACAGACCTTTCATCACTGACAGAATACAGGCTCTGGTTCTCCAAGGGATCAGTCATGTGAAGTAACAAGGACTCAAAAAGGGAGGCAGGGACCAGGGGTTGGGTATGGCCTTGAAAGGGATGCCTTTGTGACCCACTTCCTCTAGTGATGCCCTGCCTCCTAAAGTGTCTACCACATCTCAGAATGGCATCAGCAGTTGGGGACCAACTGTTGAATACATGAACCTATAGATGCCATTTCATATCCAAACCATAACACCACTGCCCTAAACTTCTTCAACTTATTAAAGAATAGTTCAAGAATTAGTCTTTTTCCTTATGACACAGATTTACACACATACATATGACATATACTGCCAGGAATAGTAAGCTTTCAATTATTCACGCTAGTGAAGGTACTGAACCCATTTTCCAATTACCTGGGTATCGAAAGAAAACAGTTTCAACTGTTGTTTGTGTTAGGTCCCAAGAACTGTCAAAGTCTGACATTTAGACGAGCCAGCATTCCTTCAGGGACTTAAGATCGTTCCTACCTGCTAATAGGAGGCATTCTCCTCATCTCAGGCAAAAGGGACCTATGACTCTTGCCTTAGCCTACATCTGTGGTGCCTACTATCATATCAAGATCTATGCTAACCTCTATGCTCCCTCAGTGCCTACTCCCAAGTGCCTGTCACAGAGTCATCCTGACGAGCATACCATGCCCCTTACCCTAAGCCTCTCCAGCCTCTGAGCTACACTTCCCCTGCCCCAGCTTCTCCTTTCTCATTTTGGCTCCTTGTTTTCTTGGTTCTCTTGTTTCTCTCTTTGCCTCCCTCTCTCTCTCTCTCTTCCTCCTCACTCCCCATCCCACGGCTCTGCTCAATCTGGACTGCTCTCGAGGCTTCTGCCTGTTCTCTCCCTCATCATCTTCAACAAAAGCCTTCTCCTCGACAGTATGGAGGAGTGAGTGGTCACGTCCTCATTTTCATTCAGTCTGCTAATAATCAAATGTCGTGCAATGTAGGAAGCAATATAATTCAGATAGCCCAGGGCAGACTCTGCTGGACCTTCACAGAGGAAAATGCACATTTCAAATTGGGTGGAAAGAGATCTTGTGGGAGGCTCATAGAAATCTTCAATGAAGAAACAATGTAATTCAGACGGCCCAGGGCAGACTGCTCTACCTTTGTACAGGAAAATGTCCATTCTAAGTCAAGTAGGAAGAGATCTTGTGTGGGACTCACAGGTATCTCCATCCTGTTTGCCTTAGTGAGGCCCTGGCTAAAGCATGAAACTAGGCCTCAAAGCAACAGAAGCCGGCCGGTGTGGTGAAAGGCTAGGGGATATTTTTTTTTATCACTTGTAGAAGGCATGGTAAAGACAACATATTTGTCAGACTATGCAAAGGTTGGTAGCTGAATTTAAAATAGACCCAGCATATTCCCCTGCAAACAAATGTTGCTCACTCTTTAACTGGAAATCATTCATCCGAAGTTCGTGACTTGTTCGATCCTGTTTGTGTTCCACTCTGAAAGCAAAAATGATATTATCTCAAGAGGTTAATTATATTAGTTTGTTACCATCACACACTTATGAGCATTTTGATTCTCTAAGAGTTAATGATAAAAAAATAATTGACAAACCTTGATCCATTCAAAGAAGGACATTTGGAATGCTATTCTCACTGTGCTGAGCTGTTTTGCTTCCAATGTAGGGGAAAAAACTAACACAAACACAAACTGAGACTCACTGTGTATGAGAACATATATTACCTGCCTTATAGAGTATGTGTTTATTTTCCACAAAAAATCCCTTTAATATAGAAAATGAATGATAGTCCAATATTGATCACATTTGAGAATAAATTACTGTTTATAGTTTGATGGCACACAGCTCTTAAATATATATGATGTGAAACTGGTTAGGAGTAAGAACTCTATAATTGGAATGTTCACATTGAAGCTTTGCCACTTATCAGCTGTGTGGCTATTGTGTGACCTTTTACTAAGATGTCAACAAGCATGTACTCACCCCAGAAAGCACAGAAGCAATGACAGGAACACAGAAGCATCTCCATCTGAGTGCAGCTTGGCGAACCAAGGAGTTTGATGGTGGTTACTTACAGAAGCATAAGAGACCAGTTGCATAGAGAAGCATGGACAACTTATGGCAGCTACACCACTGAAGAAAATAATGCACTCTCCCAACAACTGCTAACTACCAATCTTGAAGAGAAGGGTTGGGACTCCTGAGCCCCAGCATTACCCAACAGTGACCTAAGGCTCCCTGTGCTTAATTTCCTCATATCAAAATGGAAACAATAGGTTTCTAGCCATAAATAAAGGACAGTGAGCTTATAAT
>NW_004949126.1:1828406-1829663 GCF_000317375.1 Microtus ochrogaster | reverse complement strand
CCCGAGTGCTGGGATTAAAGGCGTGCGCCACCACCGCCCGGCGATAGGCCGATTTTAAGATGGCGTCCGAGGATCCCACTTCGTGGTCAGTCTCACTTTTGTGTGGTCCCTTTCCCACTGTGAGTTCCTTGTAGCCGGTAGAATGCAGCAGATGTATTGGCAGTTACTGGCCTAGTTGGGTTAAATTAAACAGAGACCTCTGACTGGTGCCCCATTGCATTCCTGCCTGTGTACTCTCGTGCATCAAGATTACACTCTGGGAAGGCATGGAAACCTTCCCAACAGAACCCACTCTGACCGAGATAGTGCTTAGCACAAAGGAAGTACTCAGATGGATGCTGCGTTCCTGTCCATCTTCCACGATGCTTTTTGTTCCAGCCAACAACTTGCTCATGAGTTCCCAGTCCAGCGACCTTGGAAGAACTTGAGTCTTGAATGAGTTGGGAGGTAAATACTTCTCTAGCCAAAGTCCTACATTAAACTCTAACTTGAAATCATGTTTTTAATTGGAGCCAGGAGAGAAACGAAGCCACGTTCACATCCCCAGTTAGAATCTGAGATGCCTTCCATGTGTGCTGTCTTAAGATGATGGATTTGGGGCTGTTTTGCAGGGCTAGATGTCTAATATGCTCAAATAGTTCACATTAATACTCAAATAAGTACAGTTTTCTCACCATCCTCAGATAGGTTTTTAGTGCAGATTTGTCTATTCTTTTCAGAATTATTTGTCCTAACACAATACATGCATGCATGTCATAACATATAGTTTGCTATATCTCACATGGTGTATGTCTTCCTTGTTGATCTCTCTTCTCCTTCCTCTGTTTTTTGTTTGCTTGTTTAATGGTGGATTTTTTTGTTGATGGTGGTTTTGTTTTTTCTTCTTTGGATAAATGATTTCATTATGTAGCCCAGACTAGCCTGGCCCTAAACTCACAATCTCGTAAGCATTGAAACTACAAGTGGGTGTCACCACGCCCAGCTCTAGTTCTTTTATTAGAATGGTCTATGCACTAAACACCATTCAGTGTGTCTCTGTATATTGGTACTGCCGTCCATATGATGTTCACCATACAGGCCAGTGAGAGCCAATCAGGGGCTTGCATGAGGCTCTATCTTCAAATATGTCTATATCTGAACAGCCTTAGATAATAAACTCGATATCAGAGTCAGGCCAAATGCAGTTATCACAGGAAAGCAAAGAAGCTTCCAAAACACTTGTGGGGGAGGGGAGGAAGAGAGAGAGGGAGGGAGGAA
>NW_004949126.1:1825304-1828306 GCF_000317375.1 Microtus ochrogaster | reverse complement strand
ACTATGGCAGAAGCAGAGTTGAGATTTATACCTGCAAATATCAAGCTCAAAATTATGGTCCCCATGACAGTCATAACTTACCCTAAAGCACACAGGTAGTATTTTTAGTTGCTAAGCTGTAACAGGACTGTTACAGCCTAAAGCATAAGTGTAGGTTGTTCAGATTACAGCTGATACAAGGCTGGTTAATTTAGATTTTCTTTACTCTAAGCGTGCTTATATTTATGCCTGAGCTGAGTCACTTGAGTGTGATTTTTGCACTTGAAGGGATATGCATTTCAAATTCAAGGAGTAATAATTACTTGAAAATTTAAATTAAAATACTTAGAGCTTAAAATAGGCAGTGTTTGAGCTCCACACCTAATGGCTGGTAATAGGAATAAAAAAAAAAACTGCAGAGCACATTCAAATATTTAAGTTAAGGAGACTCACCAGAATGCAGGGCTGTCTTATTTATAAGACACAAGAAATACTCAGGGTTAAAGAAACCTTATCAGCGAATAACTGCATTTCCTGATGTTGTAGCTAATGTACCAATGATGCTGATACATACATTGATACACACAATTCTTATAAACAGTTCACGCATGGGATTATTTTCAAAAAGCAAAATGTAAAACAGATATGAAGACAAGTTTGAAAAGTAAGGTGCAAACATTCTTCTGGGCCTGAAAACAAAATCTCAAAAGAAAGGGAGAAGCAACAGGATACAAGAGACAACGGTGCATCCTTAACTTCTCTCATCCATTTGAATTCCTTGGGTACCAATGGGTACTGTGGGATGACCACTAGGAGACTGGCTTCAGTGAACACTAAATCATTTGAGTCAAACTCAGGCAGTGCTGCAGAAATGGACAAGATGCACAGCATTAAAAAAAAAATTTTCAGAAAAAGTTCTGAATTTTTAGATATCTGAGTTACCACATATTTATATTTGCAAAGATATGAAGTCAGGCTTTCATGTTCTCATACCACACACACACCATGATTGCTTTCCTCACTTAAAATTTATTTTTTTTTTTGAGACAGTTTCTCTTTGTAGAAACTTGACTGTACTGGAACTCACTCTGTAGGCCTGTAGACCACGCTGGCCTCAAACTCATATAGATCCACCTGCCTCTTCCTCCTGACTGTCTGGATTAAAGGTGTGTGCCACCACCAGCCAGCTCAAAATTTAACTATTAATAAATAAAAACACTGTTCTTAGAAGACAGAGAATAATATTACTCATAAGTAAGAAAAAAACAGAATAATTTTTAAATAGATTGGAACACGGAAGATAACTATTTGTAACTTGAAGCTAATGTTTTTTGTTTTCCCCTTAGCTTGAACTACCAAATGTCAAGCATAAATAAAATACAATAAAGTATGTTAAGCATACGCAAAACTTGTGACGTTGAATCAGCATGACAAACGGATCCATTAAGTAACATACATGATGTTTCTTTAAAAGTGACTCTTAAAATGTGGTGTCCCAGGCGAAGAGCATCAGCACCACGTGAGAGAGTAGAAATCTCAGTTTCTCTAGGCCACCCCTCGTCCCATCATCTCCTGGAATATTGCGGGTAAGACTAAGTGTTTTAGTGTAACCTGCCAAAGAGTTCACAATCAAAAAGACCATCAAACTGGGTATCTGTGCTTGGGTGAAATTTAGTTCAACACATTCAGATATTATATAAGCATTGTACAGAATTGGAAATAAGAACAAGATACACTTTGAAGCATGTTGTGTTAGTTCTTATTGTAATTAAAACAGCAAAACTAGGCAGGGACGGTGGTACACACCTTCAATCCCTGCATTCGGGAGATAGAAGCAGACAGACCTCTATGAATCTGTGAGTTCCAGGTCAACCAGGGATGCAGAAAATATATCTCAAGAAATAGAAAAGAAAAACTGCAGTGTACATGATAGGTATGCAGGCCTTGTTGACCAGACCTCAAAGCAAGCAAAAGTTATAAAAAATGAAATTACATTAAAAGGACTGACGGGGAGCCTCAGGGTAAAGTGGTTGCCTTTAGTCTGACAAGCTTGAGTTCCAGAGAGGATGGAACCAAGTCCCCAACGCTTTCCTCTGGCATGCACCGTGATACATGCTCCCCCATAAACAAATAAAGAAATACTTATTTTTAAATCATATTAAAATATATAGCAGGCGAATTTTGTCGAAAAGCAGCTAACGAACTGCGTGGTGCTGGTGTGCTCCTTTAATTCCATCATTTGTGAGGCAGAGACAGGTGGAGCTCTGTGAGTTCAAGGCCAGCCTGGTCTACAGAGTAAGTTCCAGGACAGCCAGGGTAGTTACACAGAGTAACCTTGTCCTGAATTAGCAAACCTTGAATTCAAATGAATGATTTGGGGGGGGGGAGGGCGTATATCTTCCATATTTGTAGAAAATATGAGCCACAAAATTATAACAATAGGAACGTTTATCCACCTATCTGCGCAGCTAAGCTGCCTGTAAACAAGAACGAGAGAAAAACAGTAAGAAATGGAGATATGAGCTCTCTATGATATGAGAGCTTGATGTACGTCTCAGACATAGACTAAGAAGACAAAAATATCAAATTTCTCCTATGTTTTGAGGAGTCTCTTCCACTTTCTCAATAATGCTGTGGAAAGACCACCATAGAAAACAGACTTCATAGAAAAAAGATACACAGAGACACACAAGTAGCGGAAGTAGAAATTAGAACTAGAGCATGTCTTGGGGATAGACAAGATTTATTTTATATTTTATCATAAAAGAAGAATCAGAATAATTTTGCAGCAGAAAAGTCAAATCTCAGTTACAAGTAAGTTATTCTCAGGAAGCAAAGGTACTGACTAAAAAAACGAGTAAACATTTTGATACATCAACAATCATAAAATGATTCTTTAAAAGCAAATGAAAAACAGAATTAATGCCGGGCGATGGTGGCGCACGCCTGTAATCCCAGCACTTGGGAGGCAGAGGCAGGCGGATCTCTGTGAGTTCGAGACCAGCCTGGTCTACAGAGCTAGT
>NW_004949126.1:1814583-1825204 GCF_000317375.1 Microtus ochrogaster | reverse complement strand
AGCAGGACCTGGGTGTTTTAAGCCAAATAGAGACCAGATTGTTTCTGTTGCACCTTAACCTGAGAAGCGTCCAGAAAAATACTAAGCACTTGGCACCTGATGTTTATTCCAACGCTGAAAAGGTGATACAAATAAAAAGGGAAGCCTTTATGATTTTTAAATACAGGTTTAAAATCATAAATAAGAGATCAGCATATAAAATCTGTCTCTGCACCAAAATGGTGTTTATGCAGGAAATCAAAGATGACTTATTAGTGTACCAGGGAATTTGAGAAAAACAATCATTAGATTCAGAGCCAGAGGAGCTGTGCTAGTCCTGAGTCATGCAGATCACTCAGCCTATCGGGGAGGTAATATATTTATGTTGAAATGCTCGCCCAACTTTAAAAATAAAATATGAAGACTGCAGTCCTAGAGACTGGAAAAACCGCTGATATGCAATGCTGTCGCCAAGATCACTGACAGATGGAAACGCCTCACGATGCCCGTTTGTCATGCCACTAACCCTGTCATGCCTCTAACTATGCCGCTGCTAACCCCTGAATGAAGCAGCAAGATGGATAGCAAGGGAGGCTCAAACGTGCAAACAATGGGTTCCGGAAGTTAGTCAGAGTGAGACTCAAGCAGTACACATAGCAGGTCACTCCAAAAGCTAGTTACAGCAGCTAAAAGCTAGGCAAATTTATAAGTTGATAAGGGCTACCCAAACACATTCTCAAAACCGAAAAAAAAATAAAAGCTAAGATAAACCTGCAAAATGCCAGATAAATCTGAGAACCATTAAATCAGCCAGGTTAGATCAATACTTTTCAGGTGCAGAGAAACCTGTCTTCTCTTTGACACTTCCAAATGCTCGCAGATTATCCCTCTATAGTTGACCTTCAAAAGACTTTGGTGATGAAATATTCCTGTGCAGCCTTAGAAAACAGCCTGAAGATATTCATGGAAGGATTATACAGTCAACAAAAGTAAAATTATGAGATGGCCCACCACCTAAAGATACTTCCCATCAAACCTGATGTTTTAGTTATGGTTTCTATTGCTGTGAAGAGACACCATGACCATGGCAACTCTTACAAAGGAAAACATTTAACTGGGGCAGGTTTACCCTTTCAGAGGTTCAGCCCATCATCATCTTGACGGGAAGCATGCTGGCATGTAGTCAGACATGGTGCTGGGAAAGGATCTGAGAGTTCTACATCGGGATCAGCAGGCAGCAAGAAGAGACTGCCACTCTGGGTGTGGCTTGAGCATCTGAGACCTCAAAGCCCACCACCTAGGTATGTACTTCCTCCAACAAGCCACAGCTACTCCAACAAGGCCATATATCCTAATAGTTAGACTCCCTAGAGATTTATGGGGGGCGGCATTTTTAGTCAATCCACCACACCTGATGACCTGAAGTCATTCCTAAGACTCATATGGTGGAAGGAGAAACCCAACTGTCACAAGTTGTCCCTTATACCCACATACATTCTGTGGTGTGCATCAGCACGTGCGCACGCACACAGGCACACACAAACACACACACTAATGTTTAACTTTTTAAAAATGCATAGCATGTATAATATTATGTCTTCAATGCCACAATCATTTGGAGTCACTCTGTTTTACTGTCAATGTAATGCATGTTTTCATTTCCTAACCCACCAGTCCTCTCTATCACCTACTTCTGCACATACACATATCTGTCTTCTGGTACCACTTCTGTAAGAGTGGACCTGCCTGGCCACACCCTCCATGTCAGAAAGTGTTGTGGAATAGAATACTTGTTTAACTAGGTAAAGACGTGGTTGCATTTGTTTGTGTTGCAGAATAAGTGTCTAACTGTGTAAAGATGGGTTGCTGTTTGACCTATTTGCCTAAGGCACCTGGTTGGTCTAACAAAAAACTGAATGTCCAATAACTAGGCAAAGGAGGGATAAGCAGGGCTAGCCCACCAGGGGCCAGGCTGACAGAGGCCAGACAGACAGACAGACAATGAGGAAGCAGAAAAGCAGAATGGACAGAGCGTAGATGAGGTAAATGAGACTCAGAGCAGCACACAGATTAACATAAATGGGTTAATTTAAAGTTGGTTTTTTTTTAAAAAAAAGAGCTAGCTAGAAGAAAGCCTAAGCCAAGGCCTAGCATGAATAATTAATAATAATTCTCTGTGTCATGATTTGGGGGCATGGCAGTCCAGAAAAGCTTGCTACAAGAAGGTTGCTAATACAAACACACTTACAAAAACCTAAATGGTACAGATAATCCCTACAGGAAATATAGAAAACCACCTGACATTGTGTAGACTAAGGGAGACATCCCTGCTGTGTATTTTTTTTTTCGAGACAGGGTTTCTCTGTGGTTTTGGAGCCTGTCCTGGAACTAGCTCTTGTAGACCAAGCTGGTCTCGAACTCACAGAGATCCACCTGCCTCTGCCTCCCAAGTGCTGGGATTAAAGGCGTGCGCCACCACCGCCTGGCGCTGCTGTGTATTAAATCCACTGGGAAGCTACAAAGATTAAAGCAGTGTGGTCCTGTGCCCAGGGCAACTGAATGGGATATGTGCCATACCTAAACCTTGTACCCAGTACATGTAAGGGAGTCAGAAAGAGACCAAAAATTGAGTCTAATCCCCTAGCCCATGTTGTAGCCTAAAATAAAGTTAAGACAGGTGCTAGAATTTGCCTCTGGAATGTACCCACAGGTCTGTGCACCAAACATTTGTTCCACAGAGTGGCAGTTAGGAGATGTCAGACTCTTGAGAAGGCAGGGCTAAATAAGTCCTCTTCAGGTTGCTGGCAGTAAACGCTCAAAGAGGATTGTGGAAATCTACCTCCTGCCTTCTTTGGCTCCCTGACCATGAGGCATGGGGGTCTCCTCCACAGGGTGCTCCCACTATAATGCGCTGCTGTCTCACCAGGAGGCAAAGGCAGTGGACTCGATCACAGCTGGTAACTTCCAAGACTGTGAGCCAAACGGAACCTCCTCTTTGCAGAAGTTGATTGTCTTGGGCAGTCGTTTTGCTAAGAGAACGCCGACTAACACAGAGCATTGGGCTAAACATACATGGACAAAAGGATAACACTGAACATTAATATTAACAAGAGTGAACACTGGTAAAATCTTGGAGTAGGGGAGGAAATTTACCGACACATAAGAGGAAGACTAAGGTCTTAGAAAGGAGCTAGAAAGGGTATTTCCAAAAAGTGGCCCAAATGAAATAACTAGATAAGAAAAATGCTTAAAATGATTCATCTCAGCTGAGGCTGTAGCTCAATGGTAGAATGCTTGCCTAGTGTGCACCAAGTCCTAGATTTAGTCCCAAGTGATGCACGCACACACACACACACACACACACACATCACACACATATCCTTCTTCATTGCAACATAGTCTTCTATTATAGGAAAGTTTCATAATTTGTTTAAAAACTTTTGGTGAATATTTAAACTAGTTCAAATATTTAGATTTTATAAGCACTATAACTCAAACATCATGTGTGCATATATGTTTGTGTGTGTGTGTTCATGGTCTGGGCAGCCGGGAATGAACAAGAGGCCTCCACACTACATGTGTGCAGGCTTGGATGCCAAAAGATATAAAAATGTTAGCAAGTAGAGGAGCCGATGCAAAATGGAATGCAGTTTTGTAAGCTTTCTTAAATGTCTGCTATGCAAGTAAAACCGGATTTCTTCCTTCGTCATGGAGCTTTCTACGGCTCCCTACCCCCTGAAACTGTCTTGCCAGCCACTGGAAGCTTTATACATGAACATCGCCTTTCCTCACCCAAGGGAATGTGCTGATACACACAAAATTATTTTTCCATCTGGAAGAACAATGTGCTCTCATGTTCCCTGGTGTTCAGGTTGTTTTCCCCACCATGTTATGACAAATCGTTTTGTAATTGTCCCACCACTTACTAACATTTTTTATGTCTTTCTGTATTGATTAAAGTTCATACTCATCATTTTTAGTTGCAATATTATATTCTAGTCCAAGAGGAGGGATCACCTATGTTTGCATTTTATGGACTGTGTCTCATGACCCCAACCTTTGCACAGGGTTACCTGACACTGGAAGCCATTACAAAACCACCTCATGCCTTCTTTACATTTTTATAGCATAGTAATTTTACTTCTTTTAGACAAGAAAAAAATTTTTGCAAGCATCTCCACACAAATTATTGAGTTTATATTTGTAGTAGGTGCTCCAGTGTTGGCTTAAATAAAATATGTAAATGATTTTAACTGTTTAAGAAGTTTGCAAACAAAAAAGAAAAATAGGTAAGTCTGTAGTTTGTATGGGATTTTTACTAATTTAAGCCTGACATGAATGGAGGCTTACACCTATAATTCTAGAATGTGGGAGATGGATGCCAGCAGAATCCTGAGGGAGTGAGGACCAGCATGGGCTGCATGAACGTTCAAAGCCAGCCTGTGCTATAACGTGAGATATGAGCCTCTACCCTGTTTTATTTTTTTTTAATTTTATTTATTTATTAAGGATTTCTGCCTCCTCCCCCGCCACCGCCTCCCATTTCCCTCCCCCTCCCCCGATCAAGTACCCCTCCCTCATCACTCTACCCTGTTTTAAAGGGTGAGAGAAGTGACTGGAAACAGACAATAGTAAAGCAAAGTGCCACATGATTCCACACCCAGGACAATCTTTGCTAAGAATTCTGGGACTAGGAATATAGCTTAGAGCACATAGAACATAAACAAATCTGTACATTTAATATTTCCCAATTTTCTTTGTTCATATATAGTTTTCTACAGTAGTGGCTTCCCACAAGCACGTTAGAAAAGTTCCCTCAGAGAAATAACAACACTGCTTTTCTTCAAAATTCTTTCTGTCTCTCTCCCAGATTGGACAGGGCATTTGCTTCTCGTTTTCCTCCGCCCCACCCATGCTTGATTTGCCAGGTGCCTTCTTGATAAGGAGGCAATAAGTCATGGCGACACGGCCGGTTTGTCTGGACTTGTTGATCTGACTCAGGCTTTCCACTCAGCCTTGCCAAGGCTGATTTCAGGTCTTATCACTGGGCACAGGGATTGCTGAAGGACACACAGAAACTGTCCCTCTCTGACTTGAGTAGACAGATCCCTTCTCTGCCTGGAACTGCCCCTTCTTGCAGTCATTTACAGATCAATGCTTGAGCGTTTCTTAGACACCTGAAACTCGCTAAATGACAAGATGGTGGAATTGATATAAACCAACCCTGCCTTTCAGGAGGGACGGGAAAGGGCAGAGGGGCAGCAACCACAGTGGGAATGAAGAGAAGGAAAATAGCCTGGAGAAATTACAAACACAGCATCATCCCATCCCCCTTGAAATTCTAAAGACATGCAGCTTTATGGAAGAAAGACATTTATTTTTCATGATTCTAAAGGTTGTGTGTTCCTTCCTCAAAGGATTGAAAGGATAAGAATATAATTTAAAGTATGGGTAATATGAACTGGCTTGTACCTTCTGCCAAATAGTCTTCCCAAGGTGCTCTGAAGCTGTCACCAACAGACAGCAGAGGAAGCAGGCCGTCTCTAGTGTCTCACACTTGAGAGGGACTAACAGACACCTAAGGCCACAGCAGAGCTAACTTTCCGTAGTTATTTCCATTGATAAGGATTCAACAAAGGCTGCAACACGAGAAAGTGTGACTGTGGGGACGAGGGTGGACTATGAAACTCATTCCTCTGGACACAAACTCAGGTTGAGTAGTTGTACATCTTCCTATTTCCAAAGCTGATTTGATCAAAACAAAACCAGCAATGTTGATGGTGGTGGTGGTGGTGGTGGTGGTGGTGGTGGTGGTGGTGGTGGTGGTGGTGGTGGTGGTGGTGGTAGTGAGAGCTATAGATGTTTGCTTTGGCTTATAGCAAAGGAAACTATTTCAAATGTGGAATACAGTGCCTGAAATGGGATTACACCACAAAAATCCCATTACAATGTGAAACTATTGTAACTTGACCACGTATTCTGTGCATCTAGCCAGCAGGGTCCCACAGCTTGGCAGCTTCACTGTGTAACCGACAGGAAGAGACTCAAGATAGGGTACTGTTAGCCCAAGACAGGATCAACATTAAAAATCAGAGCTGTTTATACAAAACATGTATGTCTTATGCACCATTCCAAAGTAGAAAAAGTCAGAACTAGAATCACCATGACTTAGACACCATCAACATTTCTTAACTACTGAGCCGAAATATCATGGGCCTCAAATTCAATAAGGAAAGTATCCTTTGTAAAACATTTACAAAGGCCTGTCCCTTTCACGTGTGTGGGAAGGCGTTGTGACAAAATTTTCTGTGGTGTGCATCACCCGACTTGGTCTGGCTAGGGACATTCTCAACCGCTGGGCGCGGCTGTGCTGCGGGGAAGCGCTCCAGGAGGCGAGGAGCGCTGGCAGGTGTCTGAGGAACAGAGGCGGAGCACAGCTGTTTGGCTCTGAAGGCAGCAGATAGGAAGAACACTTCTGCCTGCCTGCCTGCCACGGGCATCAGCTGGAGGATCTGCTATTCTTGCAGATTCGTCTACAGTGAGTACGTAATTCGGGGACTGAAAAGAACTAAAAACGGCGCTGTGGTTTCTCAAAGCGTTTTCCAGGACTCCAGTTCTTTTCGTGCAGCCAGCCACCTTCTGGGACTAAAACGGAATTTCCTGTAAGCAGAAAAGTCTGAAGAGGATTCTTCAAAGATCCTTGAGGGGAATTCATCCGCTAGCAGGGAAGGGGAGTTCAAGACGCCTCGGAGACTACGTGTATAGAAAAGCACCTTAGGCCGCCGAGGGGAGGGGAGGTTATCTTAAACAATGCATGAGAATGAAGGAATAAATTAGAACTCCTACCCCAGGAGCCAAAAGAGTAAAGAGAACTGTCGAAGATTCCAGCTTCTAAAGCAAAGATTCAGAGCAGACATTAGAGGTGCGCATGACCCATTACATGTCAGTGCCCTGGTTTATGTATTTATTCCTCGTGCGTGCGTGCATGTGTGTGGGGTGTGCATATGTGTATTTAGATAAGTGCCTCTGAATGCAGACACCCATATGCCGCAGCACACGCGTGGGGGTCACAGGGTAACCTCAGGTGTGGGTCTCCACCTCTACCTCACTTGTGACAGGGCCTGTGGTTTGTTGCTGTCTAAGTCCAGCTAGCCTGTGAACAGCAGATAGCCGCTCCCCTCCATCTTGACATAGGGATGCTGCCGGGATTTCAGACAGGGGCTCTAGGAATCTGAATTCAGATCCTTGATGTTTCATGGTAATAACCCCTTTTTCCCTCAGAGCCATGGCTGCAACCCAGGACCTTACCATATTCACGCAGGAAAGATATCTAAAATATTTAACAGCTGCTCGTGTAGCAGAGGGTAAGTAGCTGCCCTGGCACGTGCTGATACAAAAGAAAGAGAGTTCTTCTCAACAAGAATGTGATAGTTTATTCTGGAACAAAACTTGAGTGACTGTGACCCAGGAAACACAGAGCTACATTACCTCGGGTTCCATGTTCCAACTCGGAAGCAGTTTCATGGACTGTTTTCGTTGTTGTTGTTGCTGTTGTTTTGTCTTTGTTTTTTTGTTTTGTTTTTATTTTTGTGGTAATGGAACAAAGAAATTTGTAAATCAAGGCATTTTTCAAGCACATGGTGGAAATACCGCAGAGCCGGTTGTAGCAAGATGGAGGAATCTGCCCTCTAGACCTCAGATGCCACACAACACGCTTGTCTCGTGAGTTGGTAGAAGCTAGAGGGCTGTTAAAATTCATAGACTTCCAGGGTTTTAGGTATTAGCCACAGGATATTAGCTCCAGCACAGAAGTAGTCAAGGAGTCGTTATCCAGGAGGCTAAAAAACCAGGGAATTAACCTCTAGACCTGCAACATCCCCACCCTCCCCACCAATGCAGTTCTAATCAATCAATGACCCTTTGCAGGTGTCCACTCTTCCCAGGAATTCCTGTTTGCATTTGACTGCAGCATCTGAGTTTTCTGGGACCTGGGACTGTTAGTGTTAAGTTGGAACAGCCCTAGCCAGCAAGGACGCTGATCACCCTGCCTACAGATGCCAACTTCCCACACCCACGTGGCCTTAATGGCACACAGCTGAATTCTCAAGGCTGCCATCCCAGAATACAAGCCTGGGAGTGGAGCAAATGCTCATGTTTTCTCCTCCCTATAACCATTCCCACATTGTTTTTCCCACCTGGGAAATTAATTTCTGACCTGGCCAACAGCTGTCATTTCTTTCAAGAAAATTTTGGGATATTTCACCAAGTCAATAGGTATTTTTTTTCTCCCTAAAACCCATTTCCAGGAATCCTAATTTCTCCTGTATTCAAAACTGGGGTGGAGAGTGAGGTAAAAAAGCCGGTTTCAAAGAAGCAAAAGTTCTAATCCCAATTTCCTCGTGAATGAAGATGGACGGATGGGCATGCCTCAAATCTAAATCAAGGGAATTTAATAACAGTTAGTAACATTCTCCAGGGAACTGCTAAAGTCACTAAGGCCTTTTGTTTGCACTTCCAGGCTTCCAGGCAAAGTATAAAAGAGCCTGCCTTCAGTAACTCCAGGCATAATAAAGACTGGCGGTCCCTGCAGGTGTGGGCCAAGGCCTGCTAATAAGAAGGTTTTTCTTTAACCAGAAGAAAAAAGAAAAACAAAACAAAGATTGGCCCAAGGCTTTAGGTCAGTTCATGATGTCTCTGAGAAAATAATTACTGTACATCCTTAGAGTCCTGTAATTAGCAAAAATGGTACAATCGAACCCATATCCCTGGGATGACTGAACCAGACTGAGAGAATACGAACATTCACTTCCCTTCCTGTGGAAAAGGGGACAGTTTGTCCAGCCACTAAATCCTTCGTGGGTGTAAACTGAAAAGTAACCATGCCAAGAAGGAGGGGAGTCTCAAAGGGACCGCACTGATCGGAACAAAAGGCACACTCAAAAAAGGAAAAGTCAGAGTTGAATTAAGGGTTTATTTACAAATATCTAGACAAAGTGGAAAAAAGCCACAAAAGGCTCTTGTAGTTCCTGGGACTTGTAGAGCAAGCAATATGAGTCTTCAGACCAAGTGGGTAAAGGGAAGGAGTGGCCACTGGAACATAGAGACAGGGAAGGCTCAATGGGTGACGCCACCAGGCAGGAGCTGGACACGTGGAGGTAACAGTCAGAGGTCAGAGAGACAAAGAACTCAACCTTACTCCCTCTGATCTGTGGAAACCCTGTCTTTGGAACAACGGGTGATACAAGACTTGATATTCTTGAAGTCATCATCCGGGTGCCCAGAGCAAAAAGGAGCCATGTAGAGAAATTCTGGAAAACCAACGGAAGTTGCCCAACTCACGGATACCCCAAATGGTCCTTGGTAGCAGCCCAGTCTGGACATCACCATGGCCCAGGGTGGGCTACCAGGCCTCCCATATCAGCCTACTCCTTTTTTTTGTTTGTTTGTTTGTTTGGGGTTTTTTTGGTTTTGTTTTGTTTTTTTGTTTTTTGTCTTTCCAGACAGGGTTTCTCTGTAGCTTTGGTGCCTGTCCCGGAACTAGCTCTTGTAGACCAGGCTGGCCTCGAACTCCCAGAGATCCGCCTGCCTCTGCCTCCCGAGTGCTGGGATTAAAGGCGTGCGCCACCACCGCCCGGCTATCAGCCTACTCTTTACTACTTCTCTTTCTCTCCCATTCTCCACCATGTATTCGCTTATCATAAAGGGAGCCATCTGCCCTGCACCGCAGGCTTGTGAATGTCTTCCCTACAACTCGGGCCATGAGGACCCAGGCTGGCATGTGGGTGGCTAACACCCGCCTGAGTGGGGGAACGTGGGTGTCTTCCCTCCAACCTGGGGCCTTCCGGATTGTCTTGATTATATTCATTGAGGTAGGAGATCTTCAGTTACCATTCCGTGCTGTAGGATCCCGGACTGTGTTGACAGGAAAAAGTGGGCTGAGCAGATCATTGTCCTCTTCTCGTAGCCTGGAGATACAGAATTTGCTTTACGCTTCTGCTGTCTTACTTTCCCCACCATGGTGCACGGCACCCGGAGCTGGGGGCCAAAATAAGCCATTCCTCCCTTAACTCGGTTTTGCCATGGTATGATATCACAACAACAGAACAACAACTAAGAAGGAAAAAAACCAAACCTTCCACCATTTACCAGTTTCTGTCAAATGTCTTGAATCAAAACAGGCAAGTGAACCAAACGCTAACACATTAAGTCCAGGCACTAGGGCCACACGTGTCGTCTGTCTTAGTGCTTCGATTGCCCTGCGTTCATTCTTACCCCCCACCCCCCGGCGGAAATCGTGCTTGGCAGTCTCTCTCCGCTTCTGTGTTCTTATCTGATGGCCGCACCGGGTGACTCACGGATCCATAGAATTCTATTAACTTGCCGATACTAATTTTCAGGTTTTAACTTAGCCGTGTCTGGTTGTCAGCGCAGGAATTTTTATTAGAAAGAATTATGGGATGGAGAGAAGGAAATCCTGGCTTCTCCACATAGGGAGCCTTTGAATGCATCCCCAAAGCGAAGTTCGGGGCAGTCTGCTTCCTTTGCTCTTTCAGATACGAGTTGCCAATGAATTATACTGAACAATTTTCATTTCTTCAGCCCATGCATAGACTTAATTTCACCTTTCCTGTTCTTTTTTTTT
>NW_004949126.1:1808593-1813318 GCF_000317375.1 Microtus ochrogaster | reverse complement strand
GAGCAGAAGGAGGGAGAACATGAGCAAAGAAGTCGGGACCACCTTTCCTGTTCTTTCTTCCTATAAATATAATGGGATTTTGTGATTCTCGTAACCCTCTCCTGGGGCATGGAAGTTGAAGTCTTCATGAGACAACCAGAAGCTTGGTCTTAACCTCTTGAGCAACCACCTGGGGCCATGGGGTCATCCAGACCTGAGCTGCTGCCGAGGGCCATGCCTGGGCCTGGGTCTAGGATCTTTCTGCATCTGGGTTCTGTGTTGAAGTCCGAGGCCCGTGTTGCCACCAAAAGTCCCATGGAAGCCCAGGATGGAGGCTGCAACATGTGACCTTGTTGGTGTCCAGGTGCTGCCAGAGCCAGACTGATCTGAGTGGCCAAGCTTCTGCCCAGAGCCAGGATGTTGTCGGGGCCTGAGCCGCTGCTGGGGGCCATGTCTGGGTCAATGGTCCAGCAGCAGCTGATGTCTGTGGCCTGTGCCACCTCAGGGGGCCGTAGGAACCATGTGATACAACCAGAGGGCCATGCTGGGTCAGCCCTGCCCCTTGCTGGCCCATAGAAAGATGGCTCCGCCTCTCGGTGGACTCTGCAGCAAGAGAGCTGGCCCCATCCTTCACAGAAGAGATGGTCCCATCCCTCGCCACAGGTGAACAAGAACTTACCCTGATGGCACAGGCATAGAAGAGCTGGCTCTGCCCCCTCGTCTGGGGCTAGTGGCCCCAGTGGCTCGGACTGACCGGCTCAGCTACCACTCAAGCCTACAGACCACGTGGGGTTGACTCTCCCTAGCATCCACCCCAGCTAGGACCCCTGGAGCTTGTGAAGGAACTGGTCCTGTGGAATGATGCCTGCAGTATCTCCATGACTTGGGGAAGCCTTGTGATATCCCAGGGGAATTTCAGTCAGGATCCAGGGATGATGATGTGCCCGGAAACCAGAGGCCGTGAACCAGACCAATGACTCATTGCAACGAACATTTGCTAGTAAAGCCAACTGGGCAAAAAGGTATACTATGTGGTACACTGCTCCAAATGCATGTTGGATAGGTAGGAGAGGTGGAAAACCAGAGAGGGTTTTTAGAGGGTGTTGTGTTTTGTCTTATTCTTGTGTTTGTATGCTTGCTATGTTTTGTTTTGGTTTGATCTTATTAAAATTTTCTTTTAAAGGATGCTGCAGGGGTAAAGGGAGAATATGGGGAACTGGGAGGTAAGTGAAATTGAAGTGCATGATGTGAAATTTTCAAAGAAATTATATTTTAAAATGAATTTAAATTTTTTTAAACATTGGAAAAAAGAAAAAAAAATCCCACACAGGCAGATGCAGAGGCCCATCTCCTGAGTGACTGTGGACCTCATCAAGTAAACAATTGCGAGTCCACATCACAGTTGGTTAGGACTTTCATTCTTCAAAAACAATAACCGCTGAGCTTGGTAGGATCCATCTGTATTCTCAGCAGTGGAGGCTGTGCCCAGAGGATCTTGAGTTTGAGGACAACCAGGGTGACATAGTGAGACCATATCTCAACAATCAAAACAGATACACACTTTTACTGACATGATTTATTCATCTAAAGCACACATGGGTGGCTGCTTGTGCAGTGACATTTTATTTGTAGTTTAATAAATAAAGCTTGCCTGAAGATCAGAGAATCAAACAGCCACCCTGGTCAACCTTACAGACGCACACCTTTAAGCTCAGTAGCCATATTAGTTTGCCATAGAAACCGGGCGGTCGTGGTGCAGACTCGCGTGGTGCATGCCAATCCCATCGCAATCATTCCACGGACTGGGTGTCAGGCATTCAGATATCTGACCTTTGGGGGTCATTCTCACTCAGATCACCACAGCGATCTGCAGAATATTCACAGTTTGGGAACATTTCGTCACTGCAGAAATCCTGTGTCTTCTGCATCAGCCCTTTGACTCCATCGTCCTTCTGCCCCATCCCTTTGACGAACACTAATCTATTTTCTTCTCTTTTCTTCTTTGCTGAGGCTATTTTCTATCAATGGAATGATATGAGGTCTGTTGTGACTCTCTCCTTTCTTGCAGCAAAAATACTTTCGTGGTTTATCCTTCTTGTAGTATGCTATCATTTCATTACTTTTTGACTACTTGAGACAGGTGTCTCTATTTAGCCTATGATGTCCTAGAATTCACTATGTTGTCCAGGTTAGCCCAGAATTCTGTCTTCCTTTCTTGGCTTCCTGACTGCTGAGATTACAGGCGTGGGCCAACACCATCAGATGCTTTATTATTTTATTTTTAGGAGAATAGTATTCCTTTGTATGGAATATAATATTGGTTTAATTACGGATCCGGTGGTAAAAGTTAGGGTTCCTACCCCTTTGGACTAAGAGAAGCAATATTGCCAGTATAATGTATGGATGTATGTTTTCATTTCTCTCGGGGTAGATACATTTGAGTAGAATTGACGGCTCCTATGCTAACTCTTTGCTTAAGTATTTGAGGAATGGCCAGAGTGAAGAGAAAGGAAGACAGTACCGGGTGGCTTCTTGAAGGGAGAGAAACATGGGACCAGAGCTGGACCTCAGGGGAACCTCGGGCTCTCAACGGTTTTACGGACAGAACTCGAGATGACACCAGGCCAAATACCTAACAGTAAGACAGTGGAGACCGTAAGCAGAGCCAGGAAGCTCGCTCAGAGTGGAGCACAGCCCCTCGCTCAGCCGAGTATAATAGGTCATGGGTTTGACTACAAATTCGAGATGAAAGGATCTGGTATTTATTGAGGAAACAGTGGGAGGAAGTTGGCAGAAATTTTATCAAGTTATTTTCGTTAACCAGTGAGGTACTTCGAGGGGACTGTTTTGGCAGTGCGGTGTGGAAAATAAAAGAGGAGGGAATGGGTGTAGAAACGTTGTTTAACTGACAGAACTTTCTGAGTGTAAAATAACAAATGTGTATTTACAGCTTCTAGTACAGGGGTATTTTACCCTCGGCAGACGTTCGCAGACTCTGGAGTTATCTTTGCCTGGGACGCCGGGGAGAGTGCTTTGGGATCCATCAGGGGGAAGTTTCACTTCAGCCTCTTCTAAAGAATCTGGAATATTCCAGTGGAAGTTCCATCCCAAATCCCCTCCCCTGGAGTTGCCTCAGTTGAGACAGGGTTTCTCTGTGTAGCTTTGGAGCCTGTCCTGGAACTCACTCTGTAAGACCAGGCTGGCCTCGAACTCCTCCTGCTCTGTCTGCTTCCCGAGTGCTGGGATTAAAGGCCTGCCCAACCACAGCCCGTCTCAATGTCCCTTTCTTAAAAGCAACCCCCACATCAAACTCTAATGTGCTAGCCGCACCCCAAGGTGCACTCTTTCTGCCTGAGTCTGTGCAGTCAGAATCCACGCCTGAGGAGAATTTGGTGAACTCAGCTCTAGGTAGAGAAGTGACCCAGGCAAACCAGAGCCCTGCTTGGGATATTTTCCTTGGAGTAGGACTTTAGAGAGAGGCAGAGAAAAGTGGCAATGAAAGGGAGAGTGAGAGAGGATGGGGGAACAGAAACAATCTGACAACACTGAAGTCTCAGATCCAGCTATACCAGAAACACGAGATTTATACTAAAGCCGGGTGTGGTGGCACACACCTGCAATCCTGGCATTCAGGAAGCTGGGGGAAGAGTCCAAGGTCTGCCAGGATCACACGATAAACTTAAGGTTGATCAGCCTGTATAATATGCATCTGGAGCCTGAAAAAAGGCGGCGGGGGAGGGGGGAGGTCTAGACTTGGGTTTTCCAGCCAACACATTTTCCATTTTGTCAAAGCTAGTTTTGTTGGGTTCTGAAGTGGGGAATGGGAAAAATAAAGAGGGTGACTTTAATGGGAGAGAGGGTGGGAGGCATGAGAGGAGAGAGAAGAAAAGGGATAAATTACATTAATGATATTTGGAAAAACCCTTCCTTGTGGAATCATACTATTTTATATTTACCTAAAACTCACATAATAAATAAAATGTGTGAATATACATAAATATATATGAATTTATATATATAAAGTTATGCCAATTGGACTGAGAGTGCTCCCCACGATAGTCATAAAACCCCCAGGAACAGGCATGAGAAAGTTCTTTCTGAGTTGTTGGTCAGGGTAATTCGAGTGCTTCACAAAACAAATAGGCTATTGTTACTGCCCTTGATTACTTGAAGGTAATTTCCATAGCTGAAGACACCACACACTTCAGACACAGAATTCAGGTGATTTAAGCTGAATCTGACAGGAAAAGCCTCTTCCCTGAGGTCTAGCTTTCACAGAACCAGACAGTGCTATCAAGCTGCCAAGAGAGGGGTGCAACCAATAGTGCTACCCAGTTGGGACACCTATGATCCACAATGTCCAGCATGACAAGACATCCTTAAAGGTGCAGTAGAAGACACTCATAGCTTGGCCGTAACCAGCGGCTGTCTATTTGAACGTAAGGCACACTCAACAGGAGGAAATCATTCTTGGTACTGGCTACCTAGTCAGCCCCTCTGAGACAATAATGTCATGAATCTGAGAGAAGAACCTAATATTGTCTCTTTACTACGCAGCATAATTTCTAATTGCATTCTAAAACTTAACTTTATGTGCACAGATAAGTACAGCTCTCACCCCTTGTTGTCTATTTTAATAAAGTAGTCCCACACTAGCTCAAACCGCTTAGTAGGAGAAATCAAGTCAGGCGGGCAGGGATGGGAGACCTTCTGGGCCTCGGACCTTCTGGGAAGGTCCCAGTAGGC
>NW_004949126.1:1807488-1808070 GCF_000317375.1 Microtus ochrogaster | reverse complement strand
TATATATATGCATATATGTAACATAACTCCTGCACCTAAAGCTCAGGGATCTTAGTGTAAGAAGGAGCAGAAAGATTATAAAAACAAACCAGAAAGCCAGGAAGTCTGTTGTGAGATTGTTTCTCCTAGAAATAACAGGGACCACAACACCTCAACAATATGGCTTTCTAAACAAGTTCTGAACAATGATTAAATCAATAGCCACCCTAACATGGAAGGGGAAAATCTCAAGGGCCCCACCCTTAGGCAAAGAACTACAGTCAACTGATCACTGCTGAGAAAGAGTAATTAGTCTTTCACAGGGATCAAATCAGTTCCCTAATTGGTTATCCAACACCAATCTGCCTGCCATAAAAATTATTTACATACAAGCGACACTAAACAGATTCGGCATGCAAGCCCACGCATACACATGCATAAACACATATAAAATCAAGAATAATTCTGCCTTCAATTTGAGAGGAGAGGAGAAAGGGGGGGCTTGGAGGAAGGGGGACAGAGGAGGGTTTGGAGGGAGAAAATTGAGTCTCAGGTAACAGGTAATAGAGAGATGGTTCAGTCAGTACAGTGCTAGACCTACAC
>NW_004949126.1:1779401-1807266 GCF_000317375.1 Microtus ochrogaster | reverse complement strand
TGTGTGTGTGTGTGTGTGTGTGTGTGTGTGTACAGGGAGGACACACATGAACAAAGAACACATGTGCTCACATAAGCAAACACATGAACACACAAACACACAGTCAAAATCTGAGCTAGTAAGTAAAGTGTAGAATTAGTTTTGTTAGGTATACCAGGTGTAAAAATGTATTAAGTAGCTGCAAGTGGGACCAAACAATTTAAAGGATTAGATAAAATTCAGAGATATATTTCAGAAACTCTATCTTTCAGATATGAAAGATAGATGGCTGCGACCTCTAAAACAGGCCAACGATACAAAGGCTACATTCTGTCATTTACTTATAATACAATAAAAGGAACCACTAGCTTTCATTTTAGAAATCGAAATGGTTAAACTGAGGTCATTTGGAATTGCTACTGCCAATAAAGATACAGAAACCCAAGTTGCTTCTGAGTTACTCTGCGCTGTTTGCAGTTTTCTCACGTGTAGAGCGGCTCTGACTCTGTCCACTGCTTCCCCATGCACGTGTCAGTGTTTGCACATGGACTTTTCTGCTTCCTCTGTCTTGCTCTGCACATAGAGGGATGATCTCTGCAAAACATTGCTCAGGCCTCTTAGCCAGTTGGTCTCTGTTTAATTTGGCCACCGAGAGTCCTTGGCAGGAGTGCGGGGTGTAAGAAGTGAAAAGAAGCCCGTGTAAGCCCAAGAATACGTCTCCCTGGTCCTTCCTTGGCTGGTAATTCTGGCAGTGATGTGTCTGCTCAACACTCTTAGGTTTCTGGGTAAGCCCTACCCTCAGTGACCGCTGCCCACTGTGAGGAACCTCAGCGCAGAAACTGGGAAGATCACTTTTCTTGGCCCTCTAGCCCTAGGAGTGCCGGCAAGTTCCTGGGTTTACTAATCCTACTACACCTTCTCTTTAGCACTTGCTGTCAGTCTCTTCTGCTCTTCCAGCTTGTGAACAGTTCTGCAGACTAAACCCTTTCTGTTAATAACCTGCCTTGGGTTCTGTTTCTTTTCTTTTTCCTGTTTGTAGTCTGACTTATTCATTTTGTTAAGTCTCCAGTGTATAGCATCAGATCTAGAAGGACAGACAAAGGAATAAAAGGAGTGCCTTAGTCATTTTGAACCCACCAACCTAAAAATGGATTTAAATAAGATAGACAGAAGTGTTTATTTGCCAATAATAGCTACAGATGCATGAAATGCAGCCCACGAGGAATATATAATGCAAAGGCATATATAAGTAAAAACAAAACATAGACTAGGCTGGCCTCGAACTCCCAGATATCCGCAAAAAAAAAAAAAAAAAAAAAAAAAAAAAAAAAAAAAAAAAAAAAAAATGGTACAGAAGCCAAGGGCCAACAACATTTGCAAGCTACTAGCCAGGCACTCTCTCCCTATCAAGGCGAAGGCATCCATAGTTCTACAAGCAGTCAGCCTCTGGCAGGCCAGCTTGAGCACCAGTACCATACACTAGAGTACAACCTGAACTTTGGCTTCCAGGATCTCTCCAGTGGCCACTTATTTCAGGAGACCCTCAAGGCCAACACTGAAGTTAATGACGTGGCAAAGTGGTGGTACCTAAAGAAAGATCTTTTAGTTCTAGATCATGTGATCACACAGCTAATGATGTCAGAGCTAGAGAGCCCAAGTGTTGGTGAACTTTCCTGTACCATTGGCCAGCTGTGTCCTGCCAGCAGGCTCTCAAATAAGAACGCAGATACTTAGTAATTATAAACGTTCAGCCGATCGCTTGGGCTTATTACTAACCAGCTCTTACAACTTAAATTAGCCCATATTTCTTATCTACACATGGTGATACCTTTCTTTCAGCATGGCATATTTCTCTTGCTTCTCCCCACACCTCCTTGCGACTCTGCCCTTTTCCATCCCAGGGAGCTCTCTCCCTGTCCTCAAGTCCTGCCTAACCTCTTCCTGCCTAGCTATTGGCCATTTAGCTCTTTTATTAAACCAATGAGAGCAAAAGATCTTCACAGTGTACAAAAAAGCTTATTCTGCAACACCAAAGCGGCCATCAGTGGCTACGAGGTGGCTTCCTGACCTTGGTATAGATGGACGCCCTGGGCAGTCTGTGACGTGGGCCTAGCCATCAGTTCGAACATTCCATCCGAGACTCTTCAAAGTCACCTGGCAGCCGATCCTATCAGTGTGGGCAAGATGACAGTTGAACTCACGCTAATTGCACCCAGGGGTTGCTTCTCTCTAGTGGCTGTCTGACTTCTCAGACCTCCTGGGTTCCTCTGTGTGTTCTCTCATCTGCTCCCTCTCTTCAGAGACTGCTCAACAATCCCAGCAGTTTCTGCATATATCGCTCCAGCTTCCTCTGTGAACTGAGAAATCTGGACTGGATTGAGTCTCTTCACATGCTGGGAACTGAGCGGAGCAGAGCGTTTTGCTTTCAATGGTTGGCTCCGGCTTCTCTGGGTCCACTTTATACCCTTTATTATGGCAAAAGATAATTCCCATATGTCTTTGATAATTCTCAAGAAACAAGGATAATGATAACCTCTGGAAAAGCTAGATGGTCAGATCTTCTTTATAAAAGTAATAATCAGACCGTAAGACATCACTGGACTAAAGAAATGGTTAGACTTCCTTAGTCAAGGCAACATGAATATTGAACTCGCTGCTAAGTATTAATGCTGACAGTGTTTTTCTCCTGTGAGTGATTCAAGCAGATGCCAAAGAGTCAGGAAAGGAAACAGAGACTTAAGAAATACATTGCACTAGAGCTGCATTGCACCTACACCTGAATCTGTTAGCTTTGCCATTATGGAAACCCAAAATCTGACTTCTGTCTTCCTATTTTAAAGAAGTAGTCTATAAAGTCCAAAAATGAACATACTGTTGTTGCGTCAATGATTATCTATTAAGAAAGCATTTGTAGAAAGAGAATAATATAGATATAATTGAGATGGCTCAGAAAAGAGGAAGACTAGCCTAGCAGCAGGCATCAGAGAAGACTTACTCGGAGAGTCAAGACTGGAACCGAAACAGACAGAATGGAATCCAGGAAGTAGAGAACAGAATCGCAGCACACACACAAGCAATGGAGCAGGGACAAACACAGTGTGGTGCTGAAGTAGAGGCCTCGATGGACCAATTGCCTTGAATAATTAAGGGAAGGAAAGGCTGGAGGCGTAGCTCCGCCGTAGAGCACTTGCCTAGCATATCCAATACCCTAGGTTCAAGCCCTAGCTTCGGAGGGGAGAAAGAATGAATGAATACACTACCCGATTGATTAAAACTTCAGAAAAAGCTCATACTGCAGAGGGCCACACTGCAATAGTCAGAAGAGCATGTGAAGTCGGCTGGGTCCCAGAAACTCCGAAGAGAGGAACCACACCCTTTGGAACATGAGCACTGCAGCGCCTTTTTTTTTTTTTTTTTTAACAAACTAATGAAACACCAGCCTGGAGTCTGCAGACCGGCATTGGTACCCCTTCCCTTTATCTACTTTATATTTAAACTCTTTATGCTTCCATTGGTCGAATTGCAAAGGGCTTCATATTAACTAAGGGTCATCTAAAACTAGAATTATTTTTGTTACTTTTCATTTTGCTAAGTAGTTTTAGATTGTTTTCCAGATAACCAATCTCATGCTAAGCCTAAGATTATAAAGTCAATCTTAATTTTTCAATGTTCAACTTATGCCATAATAATATGACTCCAATCTACGTTGCATGAGAGTAGTCACAAAGCAAGGGTTTTGTTTTTTTTATTTTTCCTTATTAACACTTAGTTCTAGGACATGCTGAATTTGGTGTAGCTCTGACAAGAGAAAACGAAAGCATGGGAAGTGAGGCAATACTTCTGACATAATGTATTAATTGCTTTGAAAAAGCGGAAGCACCCATAAAAAGAAAAAAAGAGGCTGTCATCTGATGTTTGATGTGATTTTTTTTTTTGAGGACCCAAATGAAAAGAAACATTAATCTAAAGGTTAGAAACTATTTTAGAACTTCTACGTGGGTTGGTTTGACAGGTGGCTGATGAAATAAAATTCTACATCCCATTTTGTCCTAAAGTGAATTTGTTTTGTCATGTGTATTACGACTCACATTAGAGAAGCCAGTCATCGCTCTCCTGTGGCCGCCTGTTTCATTGTGGGAAGAACCTGCAGAAGCAGCGACTGAGCTCTTATCCAAGGCCAGGAATAAATTGCAGTGGAAACAAACAAAAGACTTAATCATAGCCTGTGAGCGAAAGCAGGAATAGCGTCCACGGAACTGAAATCTTATCCTGGTCAAATTGGAAAAAGAAACAGGGAAAAGGATACAGGAACTGAAGTTAGATGGATTTTGAGCATTTGGAAAACAAAAACCAAGATTTTGCCCATCTATACCATGATTATTGTGGAAACTGAGTTGCGTTTCAGGAAGCCTTGGGAAGGACTTGGAACCAATACTGAGCCTATCTTGTTAGCTTCGGTGCTGACAATACACACTATTTCAGAAGATACCGTCTTCACGATTTTATGAAATAAAGACTTGGCTTAAGCACAGTTTTACCAAATGTGGGATTTGATGTGTGGCTTATGGTGTGGGTAAGGGACACGGAAGAGGAAACACATAGAAATAATCTCTCAGCAGAAGGCAGGTCAGAAGGCAGCAGAGTCATTTTGTAAAATGAGCAGGCTGGAAAACGAGAGCACATTAATCCAAAGGGCGTTTTTCAGCTCTGCGTACCAACGTGGCAAGGAAGCCAGCGTAATTGTTGCACTTCTATGGCACAGGGATGCTACACAGGCTCCTGACTGGAACGAGGTTTTCAGCTAACCCTTAATTGTTAAGTCATTGTAACAGCGACTGGTGTGTCATTCCTGCTATAATTGCTTCAGGCTCTTTCCAACACCTGCTTTGCATTTTCTGTTAGCATTAAGAGACTTAACACTAATGTAAAATGAGACTATCATTTGTCAACTCTATGTATACATTTGCTACAAAGCATTTTTAAGTGTGTGTGCATGCGTATGCACACACACAGAGCATAGTGGGATGTGTACCAACTCTTAGTACTGGGTTCATGGACAGGTCTCCATACACTCTTTTACAGAAACCAAAAGAATGACAAAGAAAATTCATGTAGTAGATTGTAGAGTAATTTCATTTTTAAAAAACTCCTTGGAAAGAGAAGAAAACAGTTTTTTTTCCTCATAGCCACTTTTGTTAGGGAAGAGGATTTCTTCTCCCTGGTGGCACCCTTCCCGAAGAGCATGATCCCCGCTGTGACCTATACAGCCAAAGCTGCTTTCATGCCAACTTCAGGATGTGTGAACAGGCTGCAGAATCAGAGAGTGGAGTTCTTGGATGCAGAGGAGGCTGCTCCGCTGCTCCCCTCTGCTCCTCTTCTCACCCCAGCATGGATAGCAGGCTAGACACGTGAAGAAATGAAGTTAGCAGCACCACTTCACATCCCTGTCATCTCTTGGATTATAACTTTGGCTTTCATCTAAAAGGGTTTAAATTGAATCTACGAACAGAATTTACGGAAATGTTTTCCTTGCTCCTGATTATAAGTAGAGGTTTATGGCCTCTGACTATAGAGCCACACTTGTTAAAGCCAAAATATTGGTTACCGGTTGCACTGTAGTAATTCGTTGCCATCCGAGTATTAAAAGTGTATGTATCAGGATGTGGCTGAGGGCCACATGTTTCCAGTCATCTTCTCTTCTCCATCTCTGGGGGGACAAAAATATATCTTCAGTCTGACTAGCAGGCCACTGGAGCATTACACACTCCGAGGCTCGTGGCAGCATTTGCTATATTTCAGCTGGAGTGACCCACAGGACATGCAGAGTGAAGTCAGTCCCGCCCTGGTTGCCGCTTTTGTGCTGATGGCCCAGCATGAGTGTACGGCTCATCCTCTTTGGAGGGAAGGCCTGGGAATCCTTTTAATATCAAAGCTACCCAGAGGCTTGGCGGGTCTCCTCTGCCCTGGAGCCGAAGCTGACACACTTTCAAGCTGATGTTTCAATTCTCTCTAACCCGAAGGCACAGTGGATGGATGGGGGTGCCAAGGCCGCCTGCAGAAAGAGCTACCAACGAGCCCGTGCCATCCTCTCCTGAGAGTGGTTTTACAAAAGATGCATCTCGCCATTAACAATCTAGGAAAAAAACGGGTTAAAATGAACAGCTTTATAGAGGAATTACACTAAAGAAAAAGGCTTTTAGTGGCGATTAAGCATCCTTGGATTTTTTTAATATGGGTGGCAAACAATAATATCAGTCATTAAAAGCCAAAGATACAGATAGAAAATGAGGCTGCAGCGCAGCTGTTATCTGAAAGTCAATGAACATGAGTCTCTTAAGACAGATACTGACGATGGATAGAAAATGTTCATAACGTGAAGTTAAGAAAATTCTCTACATTTTTTTTTTGGTCTGTTCCTACTACAGTAGATAAACGACAGGGTATATTTGACAGAGAAATGAACTCCCAGGATACCTAGGGAATAAGAGAGCCACCAAAATTCAAAGGGACTACAGAGCAGGGTCCCTTTGAATTTTCTAACCGTATTCCTGCAAGGTTGTTTTAGAGGTCACTTGACATGAAAGCATGGTTGTTTTTTCTGCCTTCCATATGCTGCCAAGGGGGGGGGGAGTTCAAAGAATTCGGCTAGATATACTGGAACAGGATTAAGAGTATGTGGGGGAGAAGGGGAGGGGAGCGCTGCTTGTCACGGGCTCTAGCTAACTGAACTCACTATGGTTTTGCTCCCTTAATGCTACAGGCCAGTAGAATGCTTTGCTCCACACATCCCCAGAAGCCAGTTGGAAGACAGCAGAGGGTTTTCCAAGGGCCTTGATAGGAACTTTTCTGATCTATGGCTCTGTGAAGGATGTGGTATAATCTCCATCCAGCACAGGAATCTGATGGCCAACTCAGGTAAGAAGACAGAAACGGGTTCCTAGTGACAGAAAGATGTGGAGATCAAGCTACACTTGAAAAAGCCTTTGAATTTTTTTTTTTTTTCTCAACCGAAAGCCAAGAAAGGGGCTACTTCCTACAGAGGGGAGCTTAGAAGATGAAAATGCAAAATCGTGGATTTTAGGCTAGAACTGTTTCTCCGTTCAGGAAAAAGCTTGATTTTACAGCTTTGGGGAGACTCTTAGGCGAGAGACAGGTCTTTGATGAAAGGCCTGTGAAGGATATGAATTGTTAGGACTGAACAGCATGGCAAATTCTTTTGCTCTCTGTGAGTGGCGTGGAAAGAGCTACATAATTCTGTATGTGGACGTACAGGGCATCTAAAGATTTATAACTTAAGACGGATGCAAAATCTGAGTCGAGCTAGCAATGTCGGCCTTTTGCAGCGACTGGAGGGTCTGATTTGCAGGGTGCATCTGGTTGGGGGAAATGCGCTTTGTAGTTTATCCTCTACATTATGCTTTATGCATTATGCTTTACTCCGTGACTTGAATTTGGGGGCAGAGGCAGGTGCGTGGGCTGGGGATATCAGAGACGAGGAGAGCTCACAGTACTGGAGTGTCTTCTAGGAAGTAATGCTGCCGTAGGGCACGATAAAATGGGCAACTAGAGAAGGTGGCTACAGCTATTCCTGTTTGGTTTGCTCAGCCAAGTGCAATAATACTTGACGGTTGGCATTATCAGTACACATGCATAACCATATTGCGTTTCTCTTGGTTTTGCTCTGATCTTATTTAATATTCCTTCATAACTTTCCCCTTAAAACACAGCACAGAGATGTTGAAGGAAAATCATATGGGTGCATAAATAATTCATATGTACCTGAAGGCATGAAACTCACACAAGACAAAAAAACAAGAAGGAAGATAGGCGAACAAGAAGTTAAATGTAAATGTTATTGAGGAGCAAAAATAAAACAGTGGAAATCTAACTGAAGGATTCTGAAAACTAATAAAAGATGACACGGCTCTCAATGAAGATGTTTGTGTCCTCACTCTTCGGCCCACATCATGGCCGTTGAACTAATTCATCAGCAGTTGTCTTGAACTGAATAACATGAGCATCTGGGTGATTGTTAGTGTTTAAGAGACAGAGCTGCCACCTCAATACAAAGAGAATTCCAACTCTGTTTACACAGTACTCTTCTTCGGGATTCTGTACCATGCCTTGGCTTCTTAGCAGCATTGGCCAACCCACCCGCACGCCTCAGGCAGTGGAGGCCGTAGCACTGAATCAAAAGATGGTGACTGCACTCTTGTGAAAGAGTACGTGCGTAGTAAATATTTTGAAGGGGGAAATTTTTAGCTCTATTAGTCATCTTTGGTTTAGGGAATGAAGAATGAGGGAGATAACAGCTACAGATTCAAACTCGTGTCTGATTCATCAGGGTTAGAATTCATTCTGGTCCTAAAGCCTTGGCCCAAGGGAAGGAGAGACAAAGGCAGTGGAGTGAAGGATGGGGGTGACTGAGTCACTTCCCAGCTCCGCAGTTGCTCCCTGCTGTGACGTGGCCACCCGGCTTTCAGTCCTCTCTTCCTCGGTTCAGGATGAAAATATTCTTAGGGTAGCCTCGACTGGTAACTGGTATTCAAAGGCAGAATGTCAAAATGTATCTAGGAAAGGAGCATTCTCCTCCACCACCCCCTGGCACAGTCTTTCTCTCATACGCACAATAAAATCCTGCTAAGATTATTCTGTTCCCCAAAGTAGTATTCTAAGATCCTTCTGATAGTTGATATGCACTCCCTAGTGAAGCCTCATTGTTCACTCTGACCCTGCTTCAGATGGCAGTTCAAGGGTGCAATTTGATTTTGTTTTCTTTTTCTAGAATGAATGGATGTCTAAATAATTATAAAACTCCTGAGTCCTTTCTAGTGGAAGTGGGATTTTTATCTCCATACAATTAGTCTAAAATAAAAATTCTTCTTGATAAATATAAGAAATGCATACATATTTATGTTTTGTTTATTTTATATGTGCACACACAAGTATGCTATAATGTGTTGATAGAGGTCAGAGAACAACTTGTTGGATTCTTTCTCCTTCTACCATGTGTGCCCTGGAGATTGAACTCAGGTTCAATCGGCTTGGTGGCAGACACTTTTACCTATTTCACAAATCCTGGAGTGTCCTTGAACTCACTCTATATTAAAGAAGACTGTTGAAGGAGGCTGCTTGTTGGTTCCTGGCTGCCCAGACTCCTGAAAAAAATCACACAGAAACTGTTATTTAAACCACTGCTTGGCACATTAGCTCTAGCTTCTTATAGGCTAACTCTTAAGTATTAATTTAACCATCTCCATGAAACTGTGTATTGTCACATGGCAATGACTTACTGGCAAGGTTTTAGCACGTCTGTCTCTGGCAGAGGCTCCATGGCTTCTCTCCAACTCCTCCTTCTTTTTCCCAGCATTCACTTTAGTTTTCCCTGCCTAGCTCTGTTCTGCCCTGCTCTGCTATAGGCTCAAAGCAGTCCTTTATTAACCAATGGTATTCACAGCATACAGAGGGGGAATCCCACATCAGAAGACCCTGAATTTCTGAGCCTTCTGCCTCTACCTATTAAGTGATCTTTTTATAGGTATGTGCCACTATGCCTGGTCTTACGGAGTGCCAGGGAACAAGCCCAAAACTTGGTACACACCAGGTAATTACTTTTACCAGCGAAGACACATCCTTAGCCCAAGAGAAAAAGTCTTAACACTGTTTTACATGACTTTATTAAAGCATCATGCATGAAGAAAAATTTCTAACAGATTTCCTTATCCTGAAATGCTTTCTTTTTTGCTAATTGCTAGACCAACCTCCAAGAACATAAAAAATGCCCACTCTCTCATCCACAAAACATTCCTTTTACATTTGAAGGTAGTTACATACATATAGAATCTTTGTTTTGCCAAAAAAAAAAAAAAAGCCACATGATATTGGGATTCTGTCCTAGTCTCTAGAAACCTGGAGAGGGTAGTGAGTGTCTAAGCCTGTTTCTTTAATGAAAAAGGAAACACAGGAAATTACACCCATCTCTAGTCATCAAGGAGATTAAACACGCTAAGATGTGCAGAATGTCTTACATTAAAGGTGCTAAATTAGCATAATTACTTGCACTGTAGCTTTAAGTCTCCTCTCCTAGCTGAGCTGTGTTTCTCTGGATGCAGCATGGCTTCCCAGGATGTCAGGCAAACGGCTTTGTTTTCTGGGGGGCAATGACCTTCGTGTACCTGTGCACCACACACATTTTTATGCTCTCTCCTGAATACCGCATGTCTTAAAGAGTGAAAACAGTCCTCTTTCTGTTCATCGTCATCTACACCACATCCCTTCATTATCACCGTTTAAGCACCAACTTGTACGGGAAATAAAGGGTCATCTAAGGGAAATTGGTTAGTTCCTTAAAATTGTATTTCTTTGTTTATTGTGTGTGGGCATGTGCGCCATGGTGAATGTGTGTGTGTGTGTCAGAAGACAGTATCTGGGAGTCAGTTCTCCTCTTCCACTAGTCTTAGGGATTGAATTAGGCCGTCGCACTTGGCAGCAAGTGTCTTTACCGGCTGAGCCATCTCAGAAGCCCACAGCTGTTGCTATCACGTTAGGGCCTTTCCTTGAGTGTAACCAAGAAACCTCCTTTTCTTTGTTTTTTTTTTTTTATTCATTTTTGACTTACAAATATTATTCATTTTCTGGGGCCACACTGTATTAAAAAAAACTTAGAGAAACATTACAAAAGAATTTGGTAAATACTGCTTTGTGTGTGTCCATGCTTGGCCAAATGTTACACTCCAAACGACTTATTGGGACTGAGTTCTAGCCAAGCCTCTTGCTTCTATTACTATAGCTTAACACGATATTTGCACTTTAGAGACATGACATGAGACTAGTAACTCGTCTTGACCTTGTAACTAATGAAAACCTCTAGCAAAAATGCAGGTGTAATCAGTTTTTGAAATGCTCATTTTGATCCACATGGTATATATTCCATTCTAAGACATAACTTTGAATAAGAACAATAAGAGCCCTTCTTTCAGAAAATAAAAACAATATCCCTTTAAATGGAGTCAATGGAATCTACATTTGCGTTTGAATTTTTTTAATGATTAAAAATAACTCTCACATTCCTGTCTTGGCTCATTTTTGATCAGGAAAATAGGTATCAGAGCTGAATGGGAGAGTCATATGTTGTTTTAAACAATAAACTAACATTTGCCTGGATCATTTTAGTAAAGGTAAGGGCAGAAGGATATGCCTTACACTGCCTGCCGTGGCTAGCATTCAGCTACTGTGTGTTCCAACAATGCAACACCTGCCCTCCATCTCGCCCACCGAATCTCTGCAAATTCTGCTAATTGGCACAGTTTGGCAATGTTTTTTCTCATAGCAACTACTAGAGTTCCCTTTGGAAAGCAAAGCAGAATGGAGACAGAGAAACTGTCTTGACGTCGCCATTGATTGTGATGTTCCAAGGAGTGATCCTTGCATAATTTCCGGCTACAGGATGGTGACAAGGTAGGCTCAGTTGTGACGCCGACAAACTCTAAAATCTCGGTGGCTTTATGTGCAAATTCTGTTTCTTGCTATGTTTTTATTTCTGTAGCAGGCTGGAAGTGAGACTCTGCTTCCAGTAATCACTCAGGCATCTGGGCTGGTGAAGCCAGCTGCCCATCTTAATTATTGTCAATCATGGAGCCCGAGGGGAAGATGGACCTGATGAGAGAGAAAGGTCTCTAGCCACAGAAGTCGCCTGCTACATCGAATTCCAATTGCACAAGGAAGTCTTATCCTACCGTGTGAGATTTGCAAACTACCGCACTGATTGCCATGCTCCTCTGGTAATCTTTACTACTCCTATTCTTTGCCAGAGTGACATTCCTTTAAGGTATGCCTTAATTATGCTAATGGGACCCATTGTATAATTTATAATAGTGCATTAAATTTAGGAAGTTCTTGGAGTCTCTGTCATGCGCCATCATAAATCTGGAATATCGTCTCTAATTAGATACTTCACTTTCCTAATGTCAAAGAAGTAAATCATTTTGTACTCGTCATAGAAGAATTTGACTTAAAATACTTTCTGGGTAGGTCCAAAATGATATGGGTTTTCCACCCAGGGCTGAGTGGCTAAAAAGGGCGTTAATTGATATGAAGAGTGATCACTAGACAACCTTCACAATTTCTCTAGCCGACTTCCAAGTCTGCTCCACCTCCTCCATATTTTGTGGAGAAAACCGTGAGGCAGCGTGGTTGTTAAATATATTACAATTTCGTAATTTCTTGATGGTAAGTGACTTTCACTGGCCTGAACAGACACAATAGCAGAACTTATGTAAATTCTTCCCCTTAGTGTTGTATATGGAGGATGTCCTTTTACTTGGACCAGTGTCTTGGTAAATCTTAATAAAGAAGTGATTGGCCAAATCTATCATTCATCAAAGTCCGTTACACACAGCATCGTACTTCCTTTGTACCGTGCACCTCCGAAGAGCCTAATTTCGGTCCTCCTCCCCTGGTTTCCTGCAGGCTTTCTGGCTTGTACCTGGTATGTTTGTATTAACGCTCTACTGGGTGCACGTCGGGTAGGAGTGTGTATTTTGCTGCTGTTCTTTGTTTAATACAGAAGGCTGCACTGTGCACTCTCCCGGTCCTTGAATGCATCTCAAACAGTCTCTCAGAACTGGCGCACGAGAACAATGAAAGTAGCCGGTAACTGTTGATGAAAGCTTTGCAACGCCTGCATCATACAGGAAAACAGAGTCGTTGAGAACAAAAGCCGGTCCTTCACTCTTCTTTGTATTCTGAGGAGGTTTACAGGAAACTCGGGTACAGCTAAGTACGCTATTCTCCCAACTTAGCAAACACAATGTAAGATAAAACACAATAAAAATTAACAAGATGCTCTGACAAACAGAGTCTTGAGATGACCGCTGGGAGGAGAATTAGTGTCTCCCAGAGATGAGTGTCCTTGTTGGTTGTCCAGTGTAAAATGGTCAGCCTTAAAACCCACACATATACAAATAACAAAAACAGACCTACAGGATATATATTTGTATGTATGCATGTATATATATATATGCATTTATATATGTATAGACACACACATCATATGCTATAGGTTATGTAGCACTAATAATCAAAGACTAATGATGCTATCAACCCCAGGGTGGGGACACAGAAGGGGTTTGAGGGAGGTGATGGAGGAAGGAGAGGAGAAAGGGGGAGGGAGATGCTGGAGGAGGGAACGAGGAAAGGGGGAGGAGAAGTGATGTAGTCTATTCTAGTTAAAACCATAAAAGTGGTGCACACCTGGAATCCAACACTTGGGAGGCAGAAGTGGGTGAATCTCTGCGTTCGAGGCCAGTTTGGTCTGTAGACTGAGTTCCAGGATGGCCAGGGCTACACAGAGAAAACCTGTCTCGAAAACAACAACAAAACAAAGAAACAAAGACCACATATTTTAAAAGCCTTTGCAAAAAGAGAATATTATCACATGACTGGAGTTTTACTGTTGAGACTCTAGTGTTCGAACATTCCAGACCTGAACTGGTGAAAAAAGCTTAGGCCATCTTTGCGTTGACTGATATCACCAAGTCCCCATAAATTTTGTTGCTTATTGCAGAATTTTTGTTCTTCTGAATGCAGGTTGTTGGAAATGTGCGCTGAATCTATTCAGTCTATTTGTTTATTCCCTGCCCCATCTGTCCACTTGTGTATGAGGCACAGAAGTTCTATACCACACACAGTATACACTAATGCCATTTGGGATGAGAAAAATAAGGGTATGACCACAGTCAAAGTCATCTCAGAACCTGATGGCGGCTCTGAACTACGTACGTTTACACACCAATCTCTCCACCTCTGAGCTATGGCTCTCACGCCTCCAAACTAACATTTGGGCAAACGGAGAAAGGACTGGATTGTGCAATATTCTGAGAAATACTGAGAGAGGTTGTGGTGCTATTATACTCACCGGCAACCTAGTCCTGGGGGTTGTAAGTCAAGGTAACTCTATAAAGTATAAGCGTATAAGCATATTCAGAATACAGAGTTGTTTTTTTTAAAAAATGCCTGCTTGTATCAGGCAGGTGGGAATTCTCAATCACAGCCACTTCCATCTCTACAACCCACCTTTCAAAAATCCACCAAGCAAAACAATCCACATTTCAAGATGTATATATGTAACACCATAAATCAAACATACTGTCACTTCAAACCATCTGAGGAAAAGAGGAAAGTGATGCGGGATACTGATTCGTGATGCTGAGATATCAAAATTAACGAAGCAAAATAAATCTAAAGTCTCCAAATCAGCTGATTAGCTCTACTCTTCCCGCCATTGATTGACTTGTTTTTGTTCCTGAGCATTAAATGACTTGTGAAATCAGACATCACAGATTGCTTTGCAATCATCTATTTGACTTCATCTTAGGAAATAAGGGTATGTCTAGTCACTCGGGAGATAAAATGACTAAAATGCTATCTAAAATAAGCTAAAGGAAATTCAATCAACTATCTCCTCTTGACATCATATCTGATTCAGGATGTTCACAGTTCTTGGGTTATGTAGTGATTTTATTCAGACTACATCAACTATTAACCTCCAATTTCCCCCAAACTTGGTTGGAAATAAATTCTGATTAGTTTGATAAATCTATCTACATACCTTCACACTCCCTTTTCCCTGTATTTCTGAAGTGTTCGCCAAAACTTTTACTTCTGTTTTTCTTTTCTCATTACAGATTGTCACAAAGATCTTTAGGGATATTTATATGGATCCCCCCATTTTTTTTTCTAAACAGAAGAATTCACCACAGTAAATCTCAGCAATGGCTGTTTCAACAAAATTCATGATGCGAGACAGTGTATCATAAAACCATGGGAAATATACCCAGAAAAGACATTCAACTCTGTAGTGATATTTCATTTGTATTTTAATAAAGCTTGCCTGAAGTTCAGAGAGTAAGACAGCTACACTGCTCAGCCTTACAGACCAGACAGGGGTGGCACACATCTTTAATCCTAGTAACCACTCTAGTTGGCCATAGAAACTGGGCGGTAGTGGTGTCTACCTTTAATCCCAGCACTAGAAAGGAATATAACAGAGGAGTCTCATTCTGAAATTCCTGGAGACAAGATTGCCCTCTCGAACTGAGGTAGAGGTAAGAGCCAGTGGCTAACTGTTTTGTTTTTCTGACCTTCAAATAGAACACCAATATCTGTCTCTGAGTTTTTATTAATTGTGCTACACAATTCTACATTTTAAAACATGGTAGTTGAGAATACTATTAAAATGTGACCTCAACTCTTTAAAATTAAAGATGTGGAGAACGACAAAGAAAAAAATTAAAAATAGTAATATTAATCATTCCATGGAGTTCTGCAGACTATGAAACACCTTGGTATATGATTTAATTATTAGTTGGGCAAACTAGTCAATGCTTATAGAATAATTGCACAACTAAAATCATGTGTGAATGATTATGATAAGGTCTCACATTTTAAATAAAACCAGGAAGCTTTTCATGTTGAAATACGAAAATCGGTGTTCCATTTAGGAAGCTGTGTAAGTGTTCTTATGACTAAGTGCTAAAAGCAACCAGAGATTCCAACAGTCTTCTGCACTTCAGTGACTGCTTGATTTTCTTTAACCTGTGCTGGCAGAGACCTGTCAAATCACATTAAAAATGTCTCTTGACTAGAACTTTGATTTTTGGAACATGATTTGCTACTTTGACTAAAAGTTTGATTTCTGGAATGTAATTTGCTACTTTGACTAAATGATGATTTTTTTTGGAATGCAACTTGTCCTTTTTTTTTTTTTTTGAGTGACAGCTTAATTTCCCAAACAGGAAGTGGCTCTTAATGTGTATATTTTTATTAGGCATACACTCTGGAAATTTTAGAAAAAAAAAAACAACAAGAGTCTACTGGATTTCAGTCATTTTATTTAAAATTGTGTCCTTAGAGCAAGGGATACATACTGTCTTCTCAGCATTTGGAAAGTTGGGGTAGGATGATTAGGTGGTCATACCTGCAACATAGCAAGTTCAAGGACGGCCTGGGTTGCCTGAGTCCTCCTCTCAAAAACAAGACAAGCAAGCAAAGAATAAAGCAAAGTTGTGTCATTAGAGAAATGATAGAGGCCATGAATTCCCTTCAGTTTCCTGCAGAGGAGACAGTTGAGAGTAGTTAGTTGAGGGAGCTGTACACACTAACCCCTGCTCTTCATCCCCTCACCATCACTGTTTTTTTCCAGTCTGACTGCAGGAGGTGATGTATAAAAAGATGCATGGGACAAGGATAGTGACAAGGCTGCTCTATGCTCACATCAGGTTTGGAACGATATAAGGGGCTGCCATGCATGTGTGCATATGAGCGCACAAACACACACACACGCGCGCGCGCGCGCACACACACACACACACACACACACACACACACACACTAGCTTGTGTGGAACCTTTTCTCCTTCCTTTCCAAGAGAGGCTTCATTTCCACTTTTCCAATGAGAGGAAAAAGAGTTTTAAAAGCAAAAATGGGTTTAGAAGCAGGGCCAGTGCTTTGGGGGTGGGTAAGGTACCACGAGAAGCCTCAGTAATTTGGAGGCTCAAGGCCACTGAAGGTAGATGTCGAATCTTCACAGGGACCTCCGGTCCCATCTGACTTGTGAGGTTGAATCCCTTTCTATATCACATGTGACTACAATGGATTTCCTCTTGTATCTATAGTTACCACTTGTTTGTGGGCCTCTTAGAAGCCAGAAACAATGTCTTCAATTTATATCCACAGTACAATGACTGAATTATGGTATTCACACATATTTTAAAGCAAAAAGTAACTAGGCAACATGAAATTGAAACTAGTTCTGAATATTTTTCAAACAGTAACTAAAAAAGAAAGTAACAGCCAAACTCTTTTATCTCTGGTTAACACCAGATCAACTTGACTTTTTTTTTTAAAACATTAAGCATGTGCAAAATGCCTATTTGTTGACAATCCCAGTTGCGTCTGTTTGTTTTGTCCTAAATTCCCTGACAGATCACTGTAAGCAAGCCCTTCCACCTCCTCTCTGGTCACAAGTCTGTGTAATGGGCAAGTATTCAATCAATACATTGAACATTCAATCAGCCTAGGACAAAGTGGTGCATACCCATAAACATACTAGAAACTTAATAAAGAAATTTTGAATAAATTGCAGGATAGCATCATATAAAGAATCATGAGGTTTACTTCCAGTTGACTTGCAGGAAATGAATATCTGTGTATTCCTGACAATGCCAGTTACAACGAGGAGAAGAAATACCATTGGACCCATGTTTATTCTGGAGTGTTTGGTGCTAATGTTCTCCTAACACAGGGAAGTTGATGGTCTAAGAAAATTGCCACTACTGTACGGGTTAAATTATTTGGAAACAAACTGTCTCTCCCCAAGAGTCATGTAATGAAAGTCTGATCTCCAGCCAGCATGGTATAGGGGAGATTCTGGAAACTTCTTGATGAGGAGCCTTAGCATCCCATTTCCTTCCATGGACAATACCTACCTATTCATTTGGTAGTGTCTTCTTAAATACTACTTTTTCCAGAAGGGTTTCGTTGGCTGACCCTGAGAGAACAGGTATCATTAAGTACCTCTCAAACACCTAGACTAACCTAAGAGATTGGGTATCATTAAGCACCTCTAGAAATCCTAGATGAAAAGCATATATTGCAGAGAGAGACTCTGGTCCTCTTGAATGTGACTGCTGTGATGTGGACTGTCCTTCTGTATATGTGTTCCTCTTATTGCTTAACAAATAAAGCTGCTTAGGCCTATGGCAGGGCAGAAAATAGCCAGGCTGGAAGAGACATAGGGAGAGAGTAAGTCAAGTCAAGGAGATGCCTTGTAGCTGCTGAAGGAGAAAGACACCAGAACCTTAGGTAAGCCACAGCCTCATGATGATACACAGATTAGTAGAAATGGGTTAATTTAAGATAGAAGAGCTAGCTAGGAAAACTCCTGAACTATTGGCCGAACAGTGTTGTAATTAATATGGTTTTGTGTGATTATTCAAATCTGGGCAGCCTGGAAACAAATGAGCCATCTCTGGTTACACTGCTGTCCGTGTAACATGGCTGAAAACACCAACGCCAACGGTTTTTCCACAGAGCTTTGTGAGGCCTGTCTCTGGATGTACAGCTGAAAATGCTCGGAGTGTAATGGACCGGGCCTGCCAGTCTGCCTCTTGGGCGATTTTTCTAGCTCACTGACTGAAAGGGGCCAAGAGGTACAACTGTCTGTTGCTTTTCCTGCAGTCCATGCAAGACAGAATCATTTCTGTTATTTTATTTATGAATTCTAAGCATTACACTCCAGAGCCAAAATAACTGAGTTGTACATTTGTGGCTCCCTGTGGTTCATGTCTAATGAGGTCAGTCAAAATCGAGGCCAAATCCACCGTCTATTATTTATAATTTATATCAGCTTCAAAACAGATGGGGCATTTTAGGGCAACACATGCAGGATACAGTATGTTTAAAGCATGTACAAAGACAGTGTTAGAGAGAACAGAATAGTGTGGCATTCCATCCATGAAGCTCGGTATGATGAAGAAGGGTCACATTACAATGAGGAGGGGTCACATGTCTCATGTGAAACCTGGGGTAAATGTGACATGTGCTAAGGCCCTTGGATCCAGAGTGCTTTCTCCCCCTATTTCCTCACTCCTCCTTCTTTATCTTGATTAGTATAATGCAAAAACACTGGGCTTCTTTTTGGGGCGGTCCCTCCCAATTCCACCTGGTCTTTCTTTCAATAAGTAAAACAACCCAAACATAGAATCATAGGATGGAATGACCACACATAATAGAAACCCAGTTACAACTCTCTTGCAATGATAATTTAGACAATGTGTTCAAGGTCATTAGTATTCACAAAAGGGCTTATCCCAAAAGGTTGTGCCCAAATAAATGGTAAGTGTTCACCCTTTGGCTGCTGATCGCTTACAGACTTTGGTGATGGGGTTTTCTTAGTTGTTTTAAAAAGAGAGGAAAACAACTGGGTGGTGGTGGTGCATGCCTTTAATCCCAGCCCTCGGAAGGCAGAAACAGGTGGATCTTTGTGTGTTTGAGGCCAGCCTGGTCTACAGAGCAAGTATCAGGACAGAGCTTTCCAAAGCTACAGAGAAACCTGCCTTGAAAAATACAAAACAAATAAATAATAGAAAGAAAAAAGGAAAAAAAAATAGGGGAAAACCAAATCTTACGGATTAACCCACCTAGTGAACTTATTAGGTCATTTAATAAATCCTTAGGTCTGACAATGATTAAATTGTGGACTTCACCCTGTCCTTTAGGGCTCCCCTCCTTTCTTACTACTTGCCCGTAAGAGCAAGACTTAATCATAATAACCACAAAGCCAGAAATAACCCAGAAACCACATCCGTACTCTCAGACAACCTATAAATCATCTTAAACAAGTTGGTGTCTTAAGGTTTTTCCCAGACACTAAAATTTCCTCTTCTTTCTAAAGGCTCCTGAATCCAAAGCTTGCCTTGTCTTTGACAACCACAAAGAAATCTCCATCCAAAGTGGAAAAGAAATGATGTCTGTGGGATCAGGATTACGACCCCAAGCAGGAGTCTTTATAGCATTAACTTGACTCATCTAGATTGCATACAAAATACAGAATTCTGAACTTAAAAAATAAACATCCCTGGGACTAGACGGACAGCTCAGTACTTGAGAGTGCTTACTGCTCTTCCACAGGATTAGGTTTTGTTCCTGGCACCCATATCAAGTAACCCCAAACCATATGTAGTTCCCATTCCAGATCTGATATCCTCTGGTCTTGGTCACCTGCATGCACATGGTGTGTGTAAACTCATGCAAACTGTCACACACACACACACACACACACACACACACACACACACACACACACTTTTTCAATGTTCCAGGGAACTGAGGAGATAGTTTAATTGGTAAAGTGCTTGCTGGGCACTGAGTTTGCATCTGGAGCAGCTGTATAGAAGCTGGATGTAACGATGCATGCGTGCAATCTGTGACGCATGCAAGTGATATAACAGGGAGAGACGGGGATTGCTGGAGAGCCAGCCCAGAAGAATTGGGAAAGTGGAGGTTCAGTGAAAAAAACCTCTCATATCAATAAATAAGGTGGAGAAAGATTAGGGAAGACCCCAGTGTGGAACACATGTCCTCCACACATGCATGCATGCATAATATACCACACAATCACACATGCACACACACATACCTTTTCCATATGCTATCTAAACTACCAAGTGTTTCAGTAAGAAAAATGAAATATTCTACATTTTATTAGTGAACTCCTACTGTAAGTGGGTGGTTGAGGAGAAGCGAGAAGCAGAGTATTGATTTGCTTTATTTTTTTAAGGCAGGCCACTCTATATAGCATCCAAATAGCGTAAAACATTCATGTTCAGAACTTATATATTAAAAAACATCATGAAATTAGAGCCTAAGTCATAAAACAAGATGACAGTGGTCAAGCGGTGTATCTCAGAAATAGAAGGCTTGCCTAGCATCCACAAGGCTTTGGGTTTAATCCACAGCATCTCAAAATAAACAAACTAGAGCAAACAAACAAAAACCTAGATGCCCAAACAGACATCATTTGTAATCCCTAAACCATGCAGGCTTAATTGAACTTGAGACACTAAGTAGGCAAATACAATATGTCATGTACCAGTTACTCACAAGCTGTGGTAAAGCAGGGGATAAAAAGATGATCCTTAAGAACCCCCAAACACAAATATCTTTAATTATGATAGCTATATGCATTTATTTGTATATGTAGAAAAAATAGTACCACTGTATTGCTGTTTAGCACAGAGCTAAATTTAATACAAAGTTGTGTTATTGATCAAAACAATAGCATACCGCAATTTCAACCATGACAGAAAATGCGGCTATGAGTCCCAAACGAGCAATGCTCAGGAAATGCTACCATAGCTACCTCACCCCCAGCTCTGCCATATTTACAGTATGCTTTGAGTTAAGGGCCTCATGTAAAGACAGTGTGGTCCTTTTAGATGGTGTCATCAGGGGAAGCAATGTTCCACAGTGCTTTCCTCTCCATGCTTGGGAGCGTGAGTCTCTAGCATTTTTATTCAACGGGGGGAGGGAGGGTTATCAGGTATTTACTGTCTAATGCTCTTTTGTGGGCAATCTTGAGGAATATAAAAATCTTTTTGAATTACCCTATTGTCTTTTAAAAAAACCCATATTTGGAGCTGGGTGGTGGTAGTGCACACCTTTAATTTCAGCACTTGGGAAGCAGAGGCAGGCAGATCTCTGTGAGTTCAAGGCCAGCCTGGTCTCTAAGATCTAATTCCAGGACAGCTAGGGCTATTAGACAGAGAAACCCTGTCTCGTAAAACCAAATAAATCAATAAATAAATCTTATTTGGGTCAGGGAATGCTGGAGAGATGCACAGTGATTAAGAGCACTAACTGTTCTTCCTGAGGACCAGGGTTCAGTTGCCAGCACCCACATGACAGCTCACATCTGTAACTCTAAATCCAGGACTTCTGACATCCTAACATTCAAGTAAAACACCAATGAACATAGAGTTAAAAACAAAAAAAAGAAATCTGTTCTGAAATTCAGGTTTGCAAATTATTAACATTAAGTGAATCCTTATGAATGTGTCAATTCAGGAAAATATTTAAAACCAAGGAAACAAATTCAGACTGAAGTTTAAGTGACTCTCCCCATTAAATGGGAGTCTGAAACTGAGCGTGACTTTGCAAGATAGAAGAAAGTGAGGCTCCAGAAACCAAATGAAAAATTTAGATAATTCCAATCTGCAATTCAACCAATCCATAATCTTCACAATTTTATTTTTCTCTTCTAAAATTTGAGTACATTCTCAGTTTTCCTTGTATTTTCAGAGTTCTTTCATTTCTTCAAATGTCTTAAACAAATGTCTTTCTATTCTGTCCCTAGCTGTAAGTGCAATTTAAGCACAGTATCATCTTCCTGCCACCTGTACCTCACAGGACACCGAGTGTTCAGGGACCGTCAAATGTGACTTTATTTATTTAGTTTTTTTGAGACAGGGTTTCTTTGTAGTTTGGGCCCCTGTCCTGGAACTGGCTCTTGTAGACCGGGCTGGATTCAAACTCACAGAGATCCACCTGCCTCTGCTTCCCGCATGCTGGGATTAAAGGTGTGCACCACCACTGACTGGCAATTGTGACATTTTAAATAGACAAGAACAGTACTTTTTTTTCTTCAAAGTATGGAGTGATGGTTCTTTGAAGATGGACGCTTAAAAGAAATCCCACACTAGCTCAAAATTGAGACTAGAGGGTTATTTATTTAGGGGTAGACTCACAGATCAATATCCTCTGCTGGAACGGAGAACAACAATCAAATCCCACAGCCGGAAGAAGCCCGATGTGCGCTTTACATTGGCATAAATAGTGTAAGAAGCCACGCCCAACTGGGCGGGTAACTTAAAGGCTACTGGGAGTAGGGATTCCTATGGTTCTTTTATTATTTCTTTGTATGTTTGCCTACACACACGTCTGTACAGCACATGTGTGCTGCCTGCTGTGTGCAGAGGCCATAAGGTGTCAGAAGCCCTGGAACTGGAGGTATAGATGGGTTTGTGGGTGCTGGGAATCGAACCTAAGTCCTCTGCAAGAGCAGCCAGTGCTCTGAACTACTAAGCCACCTCTTCAGCCCCACCAAATGAGTTCTTTAAAGGTATATTTTAGTTGGGAGTGGGGGCACACACACCTTTCATCTTCACACTTGGGAGGCAGAGGTGGATTTGTGAGTTCAGGGCAGGTATCTGTAGGCAGGCATGCAAGAGATACATAAACATTGTCCCTTACACAACGTTTTATTTAGGTCTGCAAGATAGTTCAGTAGGGAGTGGCACTTGTAACCCAACCTGACTGAGTTCAGTCCCTGGAACTCACCAAGTGGAAAGAGAGAAGCAACCCCAAGGTGACCGCTGATCTCCACACACTCAAGCCTAAAGAGAAGGTCTTGAGTGTAGCATGAACTCTAGTTGTCTTAATACAAACTCAAAGAGTCAGGTAAAGGGGTTAATGCTGAAGATCAGAGAAGCAGAGAGGCCAGCCACTAGAAAGCTCTTTTACCTCTACCAATGCTCAGACCAAATGGGGGAATCCTGTCCTCCAACTGCATCTCCAGACTCCAGCTGTCTCCACTGAACCTCAGACTGCAATGAGTTCCTGTCTGTCTCCTCTGGTCTTATATTCCTCTCTCTGCCAGCCACATCCCTCTTGTCATGTCCTTCCTAGTGCTGGATTAAAGGTTCGCACCTCCCCTGTCGGGCTCCAAGAGCCAGGATTAAAGGTGTGTGCCACCATTCCCTGGCTTCCAGTGGCTTACCTCTGTGCTCTGAGCTTCAAGCAAGCTTTATTTGTTAAAACACAAACAAGATATCACACTTTGCTACCCCTATCCAAGGTTCAGCGATCTAAGCAGAAAGATTGTAATTACTGGAGGTGGTGGGTAAATCCAAGGAAACAGCATTTTCCATACACAAAACAGCCGATGGACAGAGACTAACTGAAACAAGCCTGCACCAATTCAAGTCAGACAGAATCCCAGCCCGGAGAAGGAAAGCAGGCACCGAGTTCCACCTCTAAGCAAGAAGCTCATTGCAACTGATAATGGGGAGGGATACTGGGCATTTCAACTGCACTCTAGGGCAGGTTCAGCGGTTAGTCAACAGAGAACGGGTCCATGATGACTGTGCACGTGTATTATTTAAGAAGTCGGGAGATGGGAAGAATACATCAAAATACATTGTATGAAAAAGGGATTGTATGAAAAATAGAATAAGAAAAGCACGGGAAACTAGATTAACTTTTCAGATGCCTCATGACATTGGTCTGGAATCAACTTTAACTAAATGATTGTTTCTAAGGTGTTTCTAAATGTCCAGCTGGCGTGCGTGTTAACTGCAAAAGATCATGAGAAGCAGTTTATGATTCTGACTCCCTACATAACAGTGTGGGTGTGGGTATGTGCAGAGATAAGTTTCTCTCCAAGAAACCAGATGAACAGGTTTTGCTCTCTCTCCTTGGGTGTCCCCGTGGCCTTTGGCAGATCTATCAGGCTTTTCAGTCTGGGGTCAACTTGGAACCTCCTTTCTTAAATCCATAAATGCAAAGTAAATGTTATTCAGGTTAACTTATGTTTGGCCATGGCGCTTAATGTAAAAGCAGGGAAGGGGTTCTCCTTTGTTCTGACCTTAAAGTTCTTTGTTTTATTAAATCGTGGGTACATTTTTCTTAATTTAAAAACATATTTTGGGCTGGGTGGTGGTGGTACACACCTTTAATCCCATTACTCGGGAGGCAAAGGCAAGCAGATCTCTGTGAGTTCGAGAACAGCCTGGTCTACAGAGCAAGTTCAAGGACAGGCTCCAAAGCTACAGAGAGAAACCCTGTCTCAAGAAACCAAAAACCAAGCGAAACAACAACTCCCAAAAGCCCCGTCAAAACCATATTTTGCTGCCATTTTCAATTGTTTTCATCAGCTTCGTTGAGCCTGGCATCTAACCCACTATTGTTGCACGAGAGATTTAATTAAATTGTTGAGTAATTGCTTACACGGTTCCTTTAAATAATGTGTTTTGCCAGAGTATTTAAAGAGTTGCTTTACAGGTTATTAATTTAACTGCTTACAGTCTAGAAGCAAAACAATAAACTAAATTATTTGGAACCATAATAGTTGAGAAAGAATTAAACCTATCCACGGTCTGAGCTCATGCAATTCCTGCTGCTACAATCCCATTCCACCCTTCTGCAGTCTTGTACCTGGCTTGTCAAGAGCTTAACTATATAATCTTTGCCTTTAGCTTTGAGACTTTGTGTGCCAAACCCAGAAGCCAGAGGCTGTGATCCGACTTAGATAGGTTACATTGTGACACCTCACAGTCAACCTCCTCCAGCTTCCCACCTCACCCATACAGTGTGAGAAGAAACACTTCTGCCCCAAGGCCTTTGCATATGCTATTCCTTGTACTTGGTGCTATCTCTTCTTATTTAGCTCTGTCTCCAATCCCCATTCAGGACTTGTTCAGATGTCATCTTCTCAATGAGATCTTCTCCAACTGTCTAAAATGGAAACTTCTCTTCGCGCCGATCCAGCATTCTACAATGCCATCCCCTGCTCTGTTCCACTCCACTGTATTTATCGTCTAATACACTATCTCAGTCTGTGAGTTAATCTTTATAGACTCTCGGCACGCAAGCGAGGCAGCAGTTTACTTGGTAACAATATATAATAATTTATACATGCAGTTTATTATCTGACTCCGTGAGGACAGGGATTATTGCTCTTTTGGTTTATTACTATATGCCCAGTGTCTAGGATGAAGGGCTAACACGGGATATATGCATAAAAAGTGCTTTGAGTAAATAGAAATCGCTATTAATATACAATAAAAGATCACAGAAAAGGATTGTTTGTTAAAAAATTGTTTTCTACGGTTTGAGAAACAGAAGACATCCCAAAAGGCCGAGTCCTCAATGACTGCTCTTCACAAAAGCAATGTCATTAAAATTCAAATTTTGAACATCTTTTGCAATATTCCAAAAGGTACCTTTATCTGAATGACAGTATTTTGAATTCACTGGAAGAGCAGTTCTTTTGGCTCACAAGCCCCTGGTGTGACTCTCCAAACAGTCATTTAATATAGATCCATGTGTTCAAACAAAAGAAAATATACTTGTTCGTTGTTGTGAGAGAATAGCTGGAGAACAGAATGAGCTTTCTGAGCACCAGTGAGACGCGGCCCAGCATATGAAAGCAGAAGGGTTGAATCAACAGATAATGAGTTCCTGTCCAGCCTCTAATTCCTGGATTTGGGATAATCTTCCTGCAGAATCTCTCTGCAGTCTGCCTTCAGATTTCTTCATCTGTATTCAGCTCTGTTTATCGCCTGTGAAATGTCTAAAAAGGCTTATAGGAATAGTTCATTACCAAGAATACCCCACTCTCGTTGAAACTAATCACACACGTTGGAAAGGTGAAGGGAAGCGCAAGTACTTCTCTGTTGTTCCCATCAGCTCTTGCAAAAGAGCACAGAGTTGACCCTCCCTCCTCTCCGGATCTCAACAGTCTTCCCATCCCTCCAGAGACCTTGAGTAGCAGGGCTCTGCCCAATACGGTCTAACGACAGCTCTCGTTTTACAAATTGCAAGCGTGGGTTCTCTGGGCCTTTTACTGACGTGGTTTCTCTCCACTGCACTCACTGTGGAACAGCTGTGCTCTGTATCTAAGAGATTATCAGTATTAACAAGACAGAGGCTAGTTTGTCTGCTAACTATCAGATCTTCCCATTAAAGACAGCGAGATTTGGGGCATAGCTGAATAAGCAAGATCTCTGGAGGATGGGAGAATAGAAGGATGGCTGTTTGAAGCTGCCTGCCCACTCACCAGGGCAGGCGTCTATAGGCACACACTGGAACAGGATTTACAGTAATACCTTGACAGAGTTCAGCTGCGGAGCCTTTCTGATCGCTCAACCATTCTGCTGAGAACCTGAGTCCTCAGCAAATCTGGAAAAGGATATTAGAAGTTTAAATCTAGTCAACCTCTAGCTCTCAAGGGCAGGGTGGGCTCTCCAGCCCTTTCACTGCAAGATTCTTTCCATCCCACCCATTTCATTAAAACAAACAAACAAACAAACAAACAAACAAACACCACGATGACTACTGGTATCAGTAAAAACACAGGCTACTTTTTATTTTGTAGGTATCAGGTTCTCAATTAAAGACCATAAGGTTCTGGGCAATGTATATTCATTTCAGCAAGCAGACTGTTAGCTTGAATGAACTATCTGTTTATCTAGGAATGACAGCACAAATGTTAGTTGGATAAGGTCTAGAACACTGTTCCCTTCTTTCTCCAAGCCTTTAAATCAGAGAAAAATAGATTTAACAAAATAGTTTTGCGAACATTCAGATACAATTCTTTTAAGGTATTAGTTTGTAAATATAGAATGTGGCCAATTTTTTCAGTGTTTTGCCAGTGAATGCACGAGGCACACGCTCTCCTGTCCACGCCTCACATACTGAGCACGGTTTCTGTGCAAGGCATTGCCAGCATCCTAGGAACGCTATGCTAAATGACAACACAGTCCTTGCCCTTAAAAACTTGGTCTAATTGAGGTGACAGGTGAACAAACACAAAAGCTGAGCTCTGCTCAGAAAGGGACCTTCCAGGTCACTCTTTACATGAAGCAGAACCTAGCAAGGAAGCAGAGCGACGATGAGGGTAACAATTCTGGGGGAAAAAAAGACTCTGAATGATTATGGATTTTATGAGGGCAGTTGGTGTAAAACCACCAAGAGTGTTTCTTCATGTTTCTTCACCAAAAAAGAAATATGCGCAAAGGTCTAGATGTGAGAGAGAACTTGAGCTGTTGGGAAATGGCAGTCAGCATGGCTGTCACTGAAACAGGAAGACTGAGGTAACAAAGTGGGTGCAAAGCTACATCTTCTGGGACAAACCCAGGTGGACAGGACTGATTCTAAGAGGAACCGAGCGCGAGTGATGGGCTTTCAAAGAAGAGACACAAAAACGGGTTTCGATGACCTTTAAACAAACGCTTAAATCAGAAGAGCCTCTGAATTACAGGTGCTACAAGCGGTACCCACTCTGAAGAGGTAGCGCTCTATAGTACGAAGTCAAAGGGAGCTTTGCATGATTATTTTAGCCTTCAGAACACTGTAGGAGACCATTAATTTCATCATATGGCAACCTTTGACGAGTTTTTCATTCCAGATGTGCACAACACAGGAATTATCCATTAAGTTTATGATATAACTAGTAATTAATGCTAGGGAGGAAATCTGAATTGAAGTTGAAACAAGTAGCCATGGTAGACTATCAACAGAATTATCTATCTATTATCAGTAGACTATC
>NW_004949126.1:1775866-1779075 GCF_000317375.1 Microtus ochrogaster | reverse complement strand
AGAGTATCTACCTACCATCAGTAGACTATCCACAGAGTATCTATCTACTATCAGTAGACTATCAGTAGGCAAAGAGCAGCTTACCAAGTGATACTGACTACCGTAAGGCACTCACTGACCTAATGAAATAAAACCTCCAAAGCGTTCTTGGAAAACCAGCTTCTAGGAAGAGCACAATCGAAGCTGAAGTGCTCCTAAGCTCTCTTCTAAGCTCTATTTTCTCTTTGTATTTGTAATACAACTATTTACTCAGCGTTCCATCAAAGATATTAAACTCTTCGTACACATCAGACACAGGAACACAATAAACTCCACGGACAAGTCTCCAGCATCATGTTACTTGTTCCTTGCAAGTGGAAATTAAGCAATCACAACACAGCAGTAATTAGGGCGAAACGAAGTGGAAGGCAGGGTACCTGGTCAATATCTTCATGTAAAGAGAATTTGGGAACAAAAGCTTTTGTAACTGACATTGAAGCTTAATGTTTAGGTGTCAAAAGATAGTGTAGGTGGAAAGAAATCCCTGTGCAGAGGCCCGAAGGCAGGCAGTGACATTTAGCCAAAGACCTCAAACTCAGATACAGGATGAGCTGTATGCTGAGAGCCCCAGGGGAGTGCAGCCCCAAGGTGGGCTTAGTTCCTGTTGGGGGTTCCTCTTTAGAAGAGTTCATGTGGGGACAAATTTCAGAAACCACCAAACCTTTAGGTTCTGACCTGTGGAACCCTGGCAGCATTTATATAATAAACATGAGGTGATTATACTATTTGGCAAAGACTGTGCGTGTGTTGGCAAGATGAGAAAATCCGCTCTGAATTCTAAGAACAGCGGACACCAGTCTTGGGCACTATAAAGCTTAAACGACAAACCTGGTTCATTCTGCACAGACCACTGGCTCAGAAATGTTATTCCCTTGCAATTCTACTTCCGAGGCCCAGGCTGGCCTTGGAGGTGAAGGTATCACGTCACCATTCACACGCGACTTCCTAACCTCTCAGAGACCACTGCTTCTCTGGTTCTCACTCAGTACCTCTCCCACTAGGTTCTAATCTTTATTCTCTTCAGTGAACGTTACTCAAGGCTCCACAAATCGGAACTAGGTCAGAGCAACAATGCCTACATACAGCCATTCACAAGGATTTTGCCCGTAATCACTAAGACTTACCCCATCGCATTATCGGCACTTTATCTTTTCGTGTGCACTTGGCCTCAATTATTCCTTTTGACAATATTGTGAAGCATTATAATCATGATTTTGGCTGATAAGGGCTCTTGGCTTAGAGAGGCTAAGCGTGACTTTTCTTGTCCCAATCATTTAATGTAGCGTCTCATTTTCCAAAGAGTTCTCTAGGAAGGCTGCCTGCCAGCAAATGTGGCGAAAAGCATGTATTTTAAGGTAGCCTTTCAGTTTCTCCTAAACAACGTTAACAACTCAGAGAAACAGGGGCTTTTATAACCATATACCTGTTCCTCAGCTTCTAATTTTCTAGCCTTTCACATTATTTCAGGTTGGGGCGGCAGGCAGGTCTACTTTGAATACTGACAGCAGAGAGGCAACTCCCATCACTCTTGTGAGGAGGGCCACTTCTCAATCGCGTATCTGCCCATCTATGCTCACAAGCATAAAGGGTCAGCTTCCCATTTCCCTAATGAAAAACTATCTCTGATTGAATGAGAGTACTTACAATAATGCGGACCACTCAGAGGAACTAAAACACCAAGTTTCACTTGTTTTAAAGCAAAATAGATGCAAACAAGGCAATATTAGGATTTAAAAGGTCAGTTTACACCGTCCTAAAACCTGTTATCGAAAAGCATTTATTAAACAAATTGGGTAGTTTAGAAGTATGGCACACGCTGTAGACTGTGCTATAATGTGATTGACATCTTTGGCACAATGTACAAGGGAGAGGCGTGTAGCTAAACATTTGCCAATATCCTTCTCCGGAAAAGTCGGTTGTGAGAGAAGCAATGGTGAGTGTGTGGAATGCTTTAAAAACCCGAAAGCCCTTTTCCCAGGAGTAGAAACTCACAAGTTCATCAACAAGGAGGGTACTGTGTATTAACTAGTCCTCTTGGCTTTCCAATTAGCTCAAGAGAACAGGTAATACTGTATTTCCAAGGGAGCCCTCTCTAGTTCTGTGGTATTTGCACATCTCACCTGGGCCTTTCGGTTACAAATCCACCTCCTTAAGAAGCCCTGTGAAAAAACAAGATCAATAAAAAAAAAAAAATCCAGCTATAAATCAGCCACGTGGAGCTACCGCTGCAGCAGCGGTAGCTGACTTCCTGGTTTGCTTCCTGCAAGCCTCAGGCAGGGGAGATCAGGCAGTGGGCGTCAGGAAGTGAAGGGCCGCCTAGGAAAGGCTGCAGGTCCACCTGAGGGGCGACGGGTGGTGGCAGCATCCTGGGAGGCCACGGGCTTGGTCAAGGACAGAGTTTTTAGTCCACGATTACTATAAAAGTTTGGGGACCTGGAAGCTTTAGGAAGCCGAGCCGTAGGGCAAAGGCTAAGACCAGACCTGGGGGAAAGTGTTAAGTTAGTTCCAAGGTTACTAGGGACTCGCGGGGGAGGGTGGGTTCTCGCGGTCGCGGGTGGAGTTGGGAGGGGGGACTGCGGAGCCAGAGCGGGCAGGTAGAAAGGAAGCCTGGAGAGCCAGCCACTCCGGCCGGTTGGAGCTCTGCGGAGGCCGCCGGAGGGGAGGGGGGTGCGGCAGCGGAGCGCAGAAGCAGGCGCGGGGAGGGGGCGGAGGGGGAGAGCCAGGGGAAGGTAAAGCCGAGGGGAGTTCCGGATCTGGAGCTGGAGAGGGCAGGCGGTGGGGAGGGCGGCGGGCGTAGCGAACCGGGTGGGGGAAAAAGGAGGAGGAGGAGGAGGAGGGCCGGGGGAGGGGGAAGAAGGGAGGGGAGAGCGGTGGCGGCGGCTGCGCCGGGCTGTGTGTCTCTCGCCGCCGGAGGAAGATGAGGCTGAAGATCGGGTTCATCTTACGCAGTTTGCTGGTGGTGGGAAGCTTCCTGGGGCTCGTGGTCCTCTGGTCTTCCCTGTCCTCGCGGCCCGACGACCCGAGCCCGCTGAGCAGGATGAGGGTGAGTGACCCGCCCGGCCCCCCTCCGGCAGCGGCGACCTGCAACTTGTTTTGTTTGCGCGCGCGTGTGGCGGGAGCGAGGGGCGGCGGGGTCGCGGCCGCGTGGGCGCCGCAGCTCCGCAGGTGGT
>NW_004949126.1:1770482-1775651 GCF_000317375.1 Microtus ochrogaster | reverse complement strand
ATCGCGGGACAGAGTCGGGTCCCGGGAACCGAGGCTGCTCCGTGTCCGACTCGGAGCAGCGAACCCCGCGGTGGCGGCGGGAGGACGCGGGGTTGGTCCCAGCTGCGGCCTGTGGCGCGTGCAGGCCTGCAGGAGGCGAGATGCCGCCGCCGCCGCCGTGGTCCGGTGGAGCAGGCCCCGCGGTCCAGCCTCCCCGGAGGTCCCCGCCCAGCCCGGGTGCTCACCCCGGGGGCGCCCCCAGCTTGTCCGCGTCGGGCTCCATCCCACGGCGCCGCCTCCCCGCAACTCCCGTGGCCGGGAGCTGGGTGCGACGTGCGGCTGAGGCCTCGCCCGGCACCCGCTGTCCCTTCGAATCCCGGACAGTGGAAGACACGGGTCCCCACCCCGATCGGCGTCCCCGCACCCGGGCGCCGGGGAACCCCTCCCCTCCGCTCGCGGAGCTCTCGGGTTGTTCTGCGGATCCCGAGCGGGCTCCTCTTCCCCCGGGCCCTGGCTGGGCTGCTCCGGCCAAGGACCTAACTTGTGCCGGCTGCCCCCTCCATCAGCCTGACGCCGAGAGGCGCGCTCCGCTGGGACGCATCCGTCTGCCGCCCTCGGCGCTGGTGTTAGCCTTGACAGTGCCGGGCTTTGAGGGTTTAGTCAAGCTGCTCCGAACTTTAGTTACCGGGATCCTGACACTGCGCTACGCTCACCCAGCAGTTGGCGGCGCGAACTGCCCTGCTCCCACCTCCCCAGGTTGACCCACCCCCCACCCTCAGCAGAATGAACCGTTACAGCATCCACCCACCACCCCCACCCCCATGCCCACCGCCTGAGTCCAAGTCAGACGCAGAAGGGAGTAGAAGACAGTACTAAGGGTTCCGGGACACAGAAGCTGAGCAGTCGTGGGAGGAGTCTAGTCAGGTGCCTTTAGCAAAATGAGCGTGGCATCTACACGACGTGTTTGATTAACTTTACTTTTGGAAAGTTAGCGTCAGGAAGTTGAGTGTAAAAGCTTGTGACGACCGTCCAAGAAGACTCCCAGGAGGAGGTCCCCTTATCAGTTGTGGCTGGTGTCGCAATTTAGTCTGTAAGTTGCTGTACTTGAGACTGACTTCACTGAGGTGGAGCCCCACCTAAATCACCTAAATTGATAAAACAATTAAATTTTCCTTTTCAGTGTGTTTGCAGTGATGGCTGATTTTTTTTTTTACAATTATGGTTGCTCTCAAAGTGATTCAATGAGATGAATATTGAAATTTATTTTTCCTTCAGTCATCAAATACCGTTTTATAAAAGAGTGCTGTATATAGTGCTGGAAATCCTAACCCCCATTTTTCTGAGAAGAAAATGGAAAGCCTGCCAAAGATAGTTATGTTAAAAATGTCCTGTATCTCTGATCCTTTTCAAACCAAGCTTGGGCCCAGCAAGGTGAGGCCTGCCTATATAATCCCAGCATTTGGGAAGCTGAAGGAGGTCACTCTTGACTATGTATCAAGCTCAAGACCAGCTGGGGCTCCATGAGACTCTAGTCTCAAGAAGCTGGAAAAAGAAGTGGAGGCATATCATAGCACCCGTCTAGATAGCTTATTAGTGTTGATATGTAATAAACTATCATGCCCACCTATCTGTGAGGTAAGCATGGCTCAATTTTTTTTGCTGGCCTTGATAAGTTTGTCTGTGGATCTAGTATAACTTGTCATTTCTGTAATGTGCCAAAGACAAACTAAGACTTTTTTTTCAACATTTACCAGCACAGGTATGAAAAAGGATGCTTTGTGTCAGGAGACGATGACTTACCAGCAAATAAGTAGCCTTTGCAGTTTAGGGTGTCGATGTCACAAGCGTGTAAATCAGGGACTGTTACTTCCCTATAATAAAATCAACCTAAGGGTTCTTGAGAACCAGTGTTGGGCGAGGTCCAGTTAGGGAAGACTCAGATGCGATGTGGACTCCTAGGTTTTCCCTCTGCCTTCTGGTTCTTTTACAGTGTGCCTGCAGGTCCTTCCATCCATTGAGAACCTGCTTCTCTTGGATGTGGGTCTGTACCTGGCCTCTTGGATCCCTCCAGAAAGCCTGAGCTAGGCCAGAATGACCTACCTTATCCAGAGAAAGTTCTACCTCTGCTGCCACCAGTTGTGCTGGGCTCTGTCCAGCCAGTGCCACTTCTGTCTTATACTGTTGGTGTTGCTGGAACTAAAGAGTCCTTTGAGGATTCCTTTGTGTTCATTTTGAGGAACAAGTGAAGACAAAATTCTCTCTTTCTGAGCCTCTTGCTGTTTTTCTGGGGCAAATGATACTTAAAAATGACCTAAGCAAGCATTTTAATCTGATTTGTGTTATTTTTGGAGGCTGGCCTTGAACTCTGTACGTAGCTGAAGGTGACCTTGAGCTCTTTATCTTTGTGCCTCTGCTTCCTAAGTGTTGGAAGAATCACTGTCGGTCATACATCAAGATGCTGGGGTTGTGGTGTGCCCAGAAATCTTTGTGCATGGCAGGCATACATTTTTGTCAACTGAGTTATATCCACAACTCTACCATATGATTATTTTTGCTGATCTATTCCCCATATAATTTGTGAATGCCTACTGTATAGTAGATATGGTGCTAACTACTAAGGAAACACTTCTTGCTTTAACATTATGGGTCTTGCAGCGTAGTGAGAAATATACATGCTAGTCAAGCCGTCACAGATATACAAATACAACCGTTCTCTGAAAGAAACACACGAATACACGTGTGTTACAAAGGAAAACCTTAGGAGGCAAGAAAACGGAGAAGTTTGAGCAGGTAGGTCTTATTTAATAACTGCCTTCTGAGCTGAATTCTAGAAATTTGACCAAGAGTAGTTGTTGAACTGGGGGTGGGGCAAGAGGAGCCGCGTGTGCAGAGTTTCTGAGAAACGAAGTGGTAAGAATAAGGTGAGAAGCTGGGAGGTCAGCGTAGAGGAACCATGGGGAGCGAGACGAGACAGAGCGATGCTGCAAAGGGCTGGATCTTGGGGACCGTGAGAAGAGTTTACATCTTAAGTGTGGGAAGCCACTGAGGGATGTAAGTAGGGGCTTGGCAATATTTGTGTCTTGAGACGAGCATTGCAGCTCCCTGCAGGAAGTGTGCGTGTGCTGGTTTGCAGAGCAGATAGCAGGAGTCTCATACTAATAGTCTGGGTGACGTATGACGTTGTTTGGCCAGGTGGTGGCTGAGATGAAAGGAACTGGCTGAAGATGCAAAGACACCGGGGTTGGGTGAATGGATGTGGAAGGGGCGGCTTCGGGAAGGCTAGCATGACAAGTGTTTGTTACATCAGGACAAGTTAGGGAGGCAAGGTTTAGACATTCTATTTGTAGTTTACAAGAAAGCTTATTCTTAACTGGGTCTTTTAAGGTCGTCATTTATTAAGATCTTGTGCTTAGACTTGAAGAGAGCAGAACATTCTTTTAATTAAATAGAGCGAGTGTGTTTCAGAGTGACACCATTTTCCCCAGGTGTTACCCCTGACTGTTTAATGCTGGATTGTAAGCTCTGGAAAGAAAGGTTTGTAGTGGAAATGTTAACAGACCATGGCTTTAGAGTTTCTGTCAGTACTCCATGCGCAAAATGATCCGTTTTTTTTTTTTTTTTTGTACAGAGGTCAAGCCCCCTAAATTCAGGACGTTTGTGATAGGAGTAACTCAGCAGCTATTCCTATGCGAGAGGGTTTGTATGAAGCGTGGTGAGAAGAGGAAAGGAATCTAGCTTAACTGGCTGTTCCTGGCTGGGTTGACGGATCTCAGTGAGGTAGCGCCGGTCACTTCACCCAGTGATGCTGTTCACCGTGAGACCTTGTTGAAACCGTCACTTAGCAAGAACACAGAGCCTCCAGTGGCCTTCCTCCAGTTAGGCCTTTGTTTTTTTTAGCCACTTTCCATTTCCAACTGTCCGGCTCCGACACAGAAATAAAAACCCCAGGTCATTAAGTCTAAGGAATTTGAGTTCACAGATTACCCAAAGGCTGACCCCCCACATTGTGTGTGTGTGTGGAGGTGGGGGGAGGGAGAGTCAAAAACTTTTTTTTACGCTTCAGAGCACTGACTGAACCTGAATCTTGTTCCCTGATCATAAAGTTTCTCTGCTCTCTCCTTGGTGCTGAATTTATGGGAGACTGGTTATTATTATTGTTGTTGTTGTTGTTACTATTATTTTATCAAAAAACATAAAGTGAGGTGCTGCATTTATTTGTGGCTCCTCTATAAACAGATCCCCCAACCCCCTGCATTCTGTGGGAATAGTTTTCTGTTGAGAGACTTGTCAGGGCCGGGTACCACCCTGCTTTCAGCTGTGCCTCCATCTGCCCCTTACTTAATCCATAGAAGATGCTCATAGTATACAAAGTACAAGTCTACCTTCTCTACTTGGCAAAAAGAAACTAACGAGACAAAGCTGTTCCTTAATCCAGTAGTCATATGAAGAAAAACACCAGAGTGTCTCAAAGAACTGTGTCCTGGTGTGTTTTCCATTGCTGTGGTGAACACCATGACCACATGCAGTTTGTGAGGGAAGGGTGTATTTCAGCATACACTTTCCAATCCATCAGTGAGGAAAGGCAAGGCAAGAAGCAGGGGCCAGAAACTGCAGCAGAGTCTTGGATAAGGGCTGCATACTGCAGCTGCCTCACTAGCTCTCCTAGGATCAGGAACGACACCCACTGCTCACAGTGGCCTGGGCGCCCCCACACCACATTAATCCATAATCAAGAAAACTCCCCGTAAACTTATAGGCCAGCCTGATGGAGGCGTTTTCTCAACTGAGGTCAAGTTGACAAATAAATAAATAAATAAATAAATAAATAAATACATAACCAGCACAAAACATTTTGTTAGTGACAATTGGTGGCGGTGGCTTAAAAATAGCCCTTTGGAGATTGCACAGTCTTTATAGTAAAGAAGGAATGAGAACTGTGGAGCAGCAGTTGGATTGGGATCACCACTTTGTCTGGTAGGCTGGCCATGTGGAATAGGAGACAAGAGCGGGAGAGCGTGGATTCCTGTCTAAGCTGCATCGTGCCAGGCTGTAGTACAGTGGATAGAAAGGGATCAGGAATGGAAGGCAAAATTTTCAATTTGAGCCACTAGTGAACGAGCTGTTTGCAGATTCTAACTTAGTAGTTATTAAAAAAAAAAAAAAAAAAAAGGCCGGGCGGTGGTGGCGCAC
>NW_004949126.1:1743842-1770352 GCF_000317375.1 Microtus ochrogaster | reverse complement strand
AAAAAAAAAAAAAAAAGTCAGCAGAATGTGAATAGCTGAGCGCAGGGAAATTATGATCATTCAGCTTCAAAGCAGATAATTGTCTTTGTTCATATTTTGAATGCTAATTCTTACTCCTGAAAATTGAATGTACAGTCTGACAACAGAAAAGTAGCAAAACAAAGGATTTGGATCTCTCGTGTGCAATTGATGAAGGCCATGAATGGAGCAATTGTGTAATTTTTTTATTAAGGTACAAGAGGGGAAGGGTGAAAAAGAGGAGTATGAACGTTGCCGGATGATTTTCGCAGGAACTGGGAGGCGCTGATGTTGTAATAAGCGGGGATGGGAGTCTGAACTGCAGCCACCCAGGTGTCCAGGCTACTGTGTTCCAGGACAGTGAGCTGGATGAGGGACACGTGAGTCGATAGAAACAGAGGCAGTTTACTAAGGAAGAAAAAGAAATCACTCTCGGAGGTTGAAGTGGAATAGTAAGCTGGGGCAGGCTCTCAGACACCCTGCCGCTGACAGTTCAGACCCTTTACCTTATCCGCAGGGCAAAACACCTTCTCCTCAAGACGCATGGCGTGAGCTCTTCTCCCACGAGCTGTTTGCTCCCTTAGCTCAGGTGGGGAAGAGTTTCCAGTTTTTCTCTGCCAACTAACTGGCTTTTCTCATATATCAATCTTGATCCTCCCCTTGCCACACCCCTAGTTTTTTGCTATCATATTGTGAGCATGGTACCCATTCGACATTTGTTTATCACAGTTTTGAGGGTTTACTAAGTGTTATCCGTTGCTATGGGGGTTGGAGATGATATGTAACAGAGACTACTGAAGATGTTTTTAAGTCTTGACCTGATAGGCCCACAGTATGTCCATAGTAATAACTATTAAATGTGTATGTGCACGCATTCGTATGTGTGTGTGTGTGTGTGCGAGAGAGAGGGAGGGAGGGAGGGAGGGAGAGAAGAAGGGGGATAGAGAGAGAGAGAGAGAAGGATCTAGACCTCTTAATGCCTCCCAACCCTCAGCTTCCCATTTGCTCAAAATAATGTGTTGAGGCCTTTCTCTGTACCACCAGGCTGTCCTCTGGAGACGCAGAAATGACAAGGACATTGGGTCTCTTCTAAGAGAGATGAGCCACGTGACTGTGTGGTTGACTACGTAGCAGTCAGAAAAAAAAGGAGGTCTTTAAAGAATTTGGTGAAAGTCCAGAGAGAAACAAAGGGGAGAGCCTTTAGATAGCAGCAGAATGTCAGTGGGGTTAGACCAGCTGGAGAGGCAAGAGAGAACCAGACTGAATGAACCTGCTGAGACCAGAAAGCAGGTCAGTCTTTATTGGTGAAGAACAGTGGACTACGATTGGAGGAGTGAATTCTGGCCACATTTCGAAGGCAATTCAATGAGTGGCTCAGGAACTGGGTGGGATTTTGTTGATTTAGCCTTCAAAGTAACTTCAGAGGCTTTTGAAGTGAGGAGGGACAGACAGTAACCTTTACATATCAACTCTTCTTTAATAATTTACTACAAATATTTGAATTATCTACTAAGTGCTTTCCATTACTTCTTTGCTCTAGGTCTTGGTCATACTACACAGTTTTAGTAGTAACAACGGTAGTGGCTACCATGTATTGAATTCTTATTTTGGATCGGATAAATCTTCTCTATAGAGTTAATCATGACAACCTTTGAGTGCCAATTTGATGTAACCTGGCTGTACAGATGAAGCTGCCTCAGTGAGCCCCTTATTCGGGATCATTGTCCTAACAAGCAGTAGGCCAGGGTCAGCGTTACACAGTCTGTGTTGGTTAGCATTTTCAGCACTGCAATAAAACACCTATGCTAAGTAACGAGGAGAGGCGTGTTTTGGCTCGCGGTTTCAGAGGTTTCAGTGTCATGGGAGGGAAAACAGGTGGAAAAGACTAGCTCACACGGTGTCAAGGAAGGGGGGGTGGTGGGACAACTTGGGTCAGGGCAAGATGTGGTCCCCAAGGGCATGCTCCTATTGCCCTGCTTCCCTATCTAGGTCCTGCCTCCTCGTTTCTGCCACCCTGTCAGGATTCACTCAGTTCTCCAGTTTATCAGTTAGTCACCAGCCGAGCTTCCGCTACCCAGGAGCCTGTGCAGACATCCATAGTTGATCCTCAACACTCCCCCTTCACCACTGACCTTAAGGTGTTCAGATGGAGCATATTGGAATGGTGGTCTGGGAGCTATAGCGGGATTGCTGCAGACAAACACCGTGACAGCTGGTCAGGGAAGACGGTGCTGGTTTAAGCCTGCCTTGAGAATATGAGGCAAGAGTGTTCCCAGCAGAGGGAACAAGAAGCACAGAATCCCCAAGTTTGGAGTGAGAAACAGGTCAGCGCAGCTGGGGCGTCTCCCTTCGAGGGAGTGTGGCACTTGATGAACTTAGAGGTGCAGTCAGCCCTTGCCTGGACTGTAGGTCATGTGGTCTGCTATTAGAATGGTTGTTTATTTCAGATTATAGTCTTTGTCCTTTAGCCATTATTACCCTTTCGCTTTCAAGTGTCCTGAGTTGCACAGTAAACAGATGACAATCTCACTTACAAGACCGGATCTTAGATAAAGAGAAACACACACACCTGATACAGATTTGCAGGCCAGATGTAAACAACCGTATCGGCTGAGAGAACTATAGCAGCTGACCCCACTGGGTCTTGTGGGATCACAGAGAACCAGTATCTACTTTCATTTGGACTGGATGTCAGCACGATGCTTGTTTTTTAAAGGGGGACAAGTTGGGGGTACCACAGAGGAACAGCATGTTTAAAAGCATGAAAAACCATGGCTAGTCCTGGATACCATAGAAAAATGAACAAATCTGAGCCCTGAAAGACTGAGTTATATATATTGTTAGAGCTGAGTGGTAAGGAAAAATCTGGAAACAGAGTCCAGGCTAAATGCCAGTAGAAGATAATCGTCTGCAGAGGCTAGGATAAAGTTTACCCAGGAGAAGGGCACAGAGCCTGAGTACAAACGAGGTGAGGTTGGGAGGAGAACTGCTCTACAGGGGAGGATGGATGCTTGATGAGATGAGAGAGGAGGCCGATGGATTTAAGATTCCAGCCGAAGGGTGGAAAAGGTGATTGAAGGGTCAGGGTTCCCAGCAGACTCAAAGGCCACAGTATTGGCATGGGGCTGGCTAAGAGAGACATGCCAGTAGCCATGAAAGTGATGCTCTCAGTAAACCAACTCACCCTGTTGAGTAACTTACATGAGATGGAGGGTCTGTGTCAGTAAATGGATTGCCTCGAGAACTGGCTCACATGGAGAAGTTCAGGTGGTAAATAGTGCGTCCTGGAAAATACAGGGGAGACGAGTATTGAGAGGAGACCGTTACAGTCGTAGAGGGACAGAAGGGTTGTATCTGATAAGGTGCCTGTTACCGTTACAGTCGTAGAGGGACAGAAGGGTTGTATCTGATAAGGTGCCTGTCTCCCTCTGCATACCACTGTGTACGTGTAGACATGTTTATGTCTTTGAAGTTGATGTGTAGTCTGTAATTATGATAATGCATATACTAGATATTATGATAATATATATATATTGTGCATTTTGTGCTTTTCAGTCAGAACTCCTGTGACTTAAAGCTGTCTAAAAAAAAAAAACATTTTACGTTTTAAGTTAGAAAGGAAACTTGATGCCAAGAATATAAGGCCAAGTGTTAGTTTCTCATACTTTCGTTTGACTGCTGTGTATTTGCAGGAGGGGAGGAGGCAGAAGAGAAAAATGTCCTCAGCATTTCAGCAATCTGGGTTTTTTTTTTAATTATGATTTTTGAGATTATGATATAGCAATGTGTTTTTAAAGCTGGGGTTTACGGTTTCACTCTAGTTTAGTCCCGTGGGCTTGAGAGCCGCAGGCAGCTTGAACTCCGCTGCCCAGGGCTTCATAAACCCTTCTGAAGGAGGGAGAACTAACTTGCAGTTACTTCATTTGCTAGGAATCCTGAATATTTCAAAATGAGAAATGTTCCCCCTTCTACCCTATTATGCATTCCCCTATGAGCTCCCCAGTCTTCCTACTGCCTCTGTGCATCTCCCAGAGAAGCATTTGACATGCCAACAGGGAAGCTTGCTTCAGTTCACCGGATACAAGAACCCGAACACCGAAACTTGACGGAACAAAATTCGCTTTGCATTATCTAATTGGATTTCAAGGTTTGCTGCAGCATAGCCCTGCTCCTCAAATCTAGAAGGTACAATTAACTGCAGTATTATATCAATACCAACTAGCCTGCTAATAGGCAGCTAAGCAGAGCAATTGGAATTTGTTATTACCAAGATTTTTTTTTTAAACTGGTGAATTAAAATTAAATCACGCACTACCGGGAACCATTCGGTAAGAGAATAGAGCTCTAATCATTTTTTTTCCCATCTTTTAATTTTTATTGATTCTCTGGGTTTCAGGATACATTTGACCTCAGGGGGTATGATACTCTCTTCAATAGCAAGCTTACGTATTTAACAATTGACCGGCCTGGATGTAATTTTAGCATTTGTAGAATTTTTTTAAGGGTGTGTGTGCCTGAATGTATTTATGTGCACTGCATGTGTGCCTGGTTGCCTACAGGCCAGAAGAGGGCATCAGATCCCCTGGAACTGTAGTTATGGGTGGTTGGGAGTTGAGAACTGCACTCTGGTCCTCTCGAAGAACAGCAAGCCCTCTTAACTACTAAGCAATCTCTCTAGGCCTTCATTACTAGGGCTTTGATGAAATTGTTTTATAATGTGCTGTAGTGTTTACATACTGACTTCCACACTGTGTGTATGCATTATATAAGGCCTTGGTATTAAGTAGACATTGGCAGGGAAGCTGCCTCTGATGGTTTTGTCAACGTGACATGACCTGAACTAACTAGGGGAGAGAATCTCAATGACAGATTGTCTAGATCAGGTGGACATATGGGTATGTCTCTGGGGGTTATCTTGACTGTCTTAATCAACAGTTTTCAACCTGTAAGTCACAACTTCCATAGGGGTCCCATAACAGATATCTTGTACATCGGATACTTACATTACAGTTCATTACAGTTCTGAAGTAGCAACGAAACAATCTCATAGTCGGGGGGAGGGGGGTCACCACACGAGGAACTGTATTAAAGGGTCGCAGTGTTAGGAACATTGAGAACTTCTGTCTTAATTGACATGGGAAGGACCCATCTTAACAGGGTGCTTTTGCATCCCCTGGGTTTGGAGCTGTTTGTATGAGGGTGGAGGAAGCAGGCTGGGCATCCATGCATTTGTTCACACTGCTCTCACTGTGGCTGTGACATGCTCACTGTTTTAGGCTCCTGGGGCCTCGACTGCTCTGCTGTGATGGACTATGCCTTGGCTTTGTGAGCTAAACTGAACCCTTTCTCCCCTGGGTTGCTCTGTGAAAGGGTTCTTCCTCACAGCAACAGAAACGAAGCTAGAACTCTACCAAACTTCCTCCCGGTCGCTATGTAAATATGCGGCGTTTCTGTGTGCTGGATTGTTGGTGTTCTCCTCTGACTTCTGACTTTCCTTCCAGTTAAAACACCAAAGAGGAAGAAACAAGAAAGCAGGGTGGAAAGGAAGAGAGATAACACTGCCAACCTTAGACCTTCCCTTTAATGATAGGAAGATACGCACTTAGCTTACAGCTGTGAAGGCCTGCCTCCTCCCGGAGTCCTTGATTTAAAACTAACCCACAGATCCTGGCTATTAAAATACAACAATAGTGGCAAACTCTTAGTGTAACAAAGGAGACACTTGGGGATAGTTTTACAGAATGTTAGGAATTAACAATTATAAGAGGTGAAAATACAGCCACCACAACAATGCAGTATCTTTCTAGTTGTCTGAGAGTTTACATTTTGATATGTTCATTTAGAAGGCTAAGTAAATTTTTTTTAGCACAGACTCGTGAGGTGCAGTTATGTAATATGAATGTAGTCCTAAGACACATGCTTGGAGTATTCGAGAAAGTCTTTGCGCATCAGCGTTTACTGTTGAATTTGAGGTAACGATTTCATACACATCCCACGAAGATGTTACCTTTTATGTGTTATGTGTGTAATTCTGTGCACGTGTGTACACAGGTGTATGTGGGTGCCCTAGGAGGCTGGAAGAGGAGATCATTGGATCCTCTGAAGCTGGAGCTCCTGGCAGTTGGGAGCTGCCCAGCTTGGGTGCTGAGAATTAGGCCCCAGTCCTCTGACAGAGCCGCAAGTGCTCTTAATTGCTGAGTCCACATTCATGGGCGTCTACTGTCTCACAGACAATCCAGCCACTAACTCTGGGATGAAAGTAGGCGAGCCGTACGCTGAAGTGAAGTGGGCAGCTGTGGGCGTTCGTTAGTAGGTCCCTGTGGGCACGGCTGGGTATCAGACACGACAAGGGGAACATGAGATCAGAGCCTAATTCTTTTAGGCCTGTAGTTTGTAATCAGTTACACAAACATTTTATAATCCGGTGAGGTTAAGTCAGTTAAGAAATTATATTTGTTTAACACTGCTGTGAAATGTGCATTTGTGAGTGATTTTTTTTTCCCTAGAAAGATGTACCCTAGAATGTTTTATATTGTCCTGGAATTCTTTGTCGACAGCAGCCTGTATACGTATAAAGGTGCACTCTGTGTGGCCATTGTTTGTTTCGAGATGAGGTTTTATGCGTCTCACACTGATCTGACCCCTGATAATGGTCTTGAATGTTGGTCCTCCTGCCTATAACTCTTGAGTGCTGAGATTACAAGCATGCCTCTACACCTGGTTTCTATAGCACTGGGGACCGGACCCAGGGCTTCCTGAATCCTAGGCAACCACTGTAGGAACTCACCCGCAGCAGCACCCAGCCCCAGCCCTAGGAGATGGGTTTTACTATACTGTCTTACAATGGTTGAAATGGGTACACAGCCTCTACAAGTTCTTGTGGCAAATTCAGTGTTTTGCCTTGCTGCTTATGTTAGATGATTTGATTATGCTTCTTAAAATCCAACTAATCCTACAGAATTAATATTTTAATCTCTAATACAGCAAGGTAAGCTATGTAAGTCTTAGTATTTGTTTCCTTTGCAATCAGTTTGAAAGGTTTTACATCTTTTCTTTTGAAAGACTCCATTTAAAACGCCCTGTTCAAACAGCTACTAATTCTTGCCAGAGTGATTTAAAATGAATAAAAAGTCCATTAGATTTTGGCAAATATGTTCTCAAATTATGATGTAGAATAAATGACTACAAAGTGGTTTTTAGCGTGGTGGACTAGAAATGACTGAAATGTGATTACTTTATACATTACAATTTTTTTTTACTGTGCTAGATGTTTAGTTTTTTAAAAAAAATGAAAAGATCACTAAGACTGTGGACTTTGGTAAGTTGAAATCCAGTTGTGTTTTTTTTTTTCAGCATTTAAACTGTGGATTGCTAGAATAAGGAAATGCAGGTGTGTAGTTTAATTAACTGTGGTTCCTTGTCTGATGCCTTCAGAGGAGATTCTAAGCCTGGTGTCTGTCTGAGAAGGCTGGAGGATGATGTCTCTATAGTAGTTGGCCACTAAACTTGCCCATAGTGCAGAAAAATGATGATGGTAAAGAAAAAATATGATTAGCAAATAATTTACATATGTTTAGCAAGCAAATAATTTCCTAAAATTCTCTCCTCGAAAGAGGATAGTTTTTAAATCTTAGTATTTTAAAGAAATACATTTTCTGTGTGAATTGGTAACTGCTATTCTTTTTTCTTTTGTTTTCTCACAATGCTTTTTTTAAACCTATTTATTATATTTTTTTTTTATTTTACATCCAGGCTGCAGTTTCCAGTCCCTCCCCTACCCCTCTGCCTCCCCATCCACTTCTCCATTTTTGTGTATGATTTTTATGGCAGGTCTCTCAAGGATATCAATAAAACATTTGTCATATCAGGTTGCAGTAGGACTAAGCACCTCCCCTTGTATTAAGACTGCGCGAGGCGGCCCAGTATGAGGAGTAAGGTCCTAAAAGCCAGCAGTAGAGTCAGAGACAACCCTGCTCCCACTGTTAGGAGTCCCACAAGAGGATCAAGCCCCACAACTGTCACATACGTACAGAGCGCCTAGGTCAGTCCTGTGCAGTCTCTGTGATCCCAGGGTAGTCAATCCTGTGAGGTTTCTTGTGTTGTCCCTGACGCCTCTGGCTCCTCAATCCTTTCTCCCCCTCTTTCTACACGATTCCCTGAGCTCCGCCAAATGTTGGCTGTGGGTCTCTGTGTCTCTTTCTGTCAGTCGGTGGTGATGACAGTTGGACTAGGCACCAGTCTGGTCACAGGAGACGGCCAGTTCACTCCTGCTCTCGTGGTCAACATTTAGACTCAACAAAGCACACTTAACATTTCTGTCGTAAAATAAATGCAGAATACATGAAAGTGCAGTCCCATCTTGAAGGGTCGCATCCATCTGCAGGGTCAAAACTACCACACCTTCCTCTGACCTTGGTGTGGTCTCGGTTTGAGAAAAGAATTGATGACATTATGACCAGTCAGGGTACGGATATGCCGTGCGGATTGTCTCACGTTGCCTTTTCCAAGCTTAGACTTGAAAATGGGAAGAGATTTCAATAAACATGGCTTCATTTTGTTTTCCATTAATTACTATCACAGAAACAGTGCAGGCTATTCCCCTGACTCCGCTGAAGAAATCTCAGCCAGAGTCTAATGAATAGATTCACTGTAGTACAATCATGGTTCATAAGAGATGGTTATATCATCCTTGACTTCCGTTCAATTAACGGGTTACACTGAGCAAACAGTGAATGTTAAAGTCTTCTTTATCGGCTGAGGGAATGGCTCAGTGGGGAAAACACTTGCTGTGCAATCATGAGGTTCTGAGTTTGAATCCCCAGAACCCTTGGAAAGCCAAGTTTGGCAAAGCCCACATCAGTCCATATTCCCGGCGAGATGGGAGGCAGGCAGAAGGCCTGAGGAGCTTGATCCAGCTATCAGGAGACTGTCTCAAACCAGGGAGAAGGCAAGGACTGATCCCTGACACTGTCTGGTCTCCATGTGCACCCTGTGATATGTGTGTTGACACAAGCTTGTGATCTCTCCCTCTCTCCCTCCCTCCTCCCCCACCTACACACACACACACACACAAACAAGGACACACACATGGACACACACACACACAAAAACATGGACACACACACACACAAACATGGACACACACATGGACACACACACACACAAACACGGACACACACATGGACACACACACACACAAACACTGACACACACACGGACACACACACACACCACACGTGGACATTGGCAGTAATCACATTCTAAAGATACAGCGAATGGCTGGAAACATTCATTCTGATTTACATCCACTTTTAGCTTGTATAACAGATACTTGTGTTTAAAAGGGAGTATACCTCATGTATATTAAAAGACATGATGAAATCCAGAAAGAGTGGAAGGAAGCTTTTATAAATGATGGTAAGGAATAAACCCTTTTTGAGATATAGCAAAGGTAATATGAATTTATTCTGTGCAGTTTTTGTTTTCTAATGGATTGAAACACCTTTCCTACTGGTCAGTTGTCACAAAAACAACTGCTGTTTGTTTACTTTTAGTTCTTTGTTTCCATCCTTAGACAGAGGATTTTTTTTATCCAATTATGAGGCCTGGCCTATGTTGAGTGGTCGGTCAGTTTCTTTGGGTCCCAGTGGCTGTTAAATGTGAGAAGGATTCCTTCAAGGTCAGGTATGAAGTGGAGGGACACACAGTCTGTGTGGTAGAAAGTTCGGACCTGCCATTGGGGCACAGCCACTGGAGCACAGCCGCTGGGGCACAGCGTGCCTCTGGGTGCTCAGCCTGGCAAGTTCCTTACAGTTGCCAGACAGAGAAGTTGCATTTTCGGAATATATCCAGCTCTCTCCCTTTCTCTCTTTTACCTGATTCTTTTTAATTAAAGATAACTGAACCTTATAGCCTTGCTCATGAGCCAGTGCTAATGAGAGAATGAAATTTCATTTCTCCAATTGACGATAAGTTTTGCTGTGTGGAATCTCTGCGTCCCCTCTACACTGCCCCACTTTCTTCAGAGGTCTCTGCATCCTGTGGAATACCAAGGGTTTGCAAGGCCCCAGGTGAGTGATGGGAGCCCAGCATTGACTAGGAATAGGGGAACAATCAGAGGTGGGTTTTTTTCTTTTTCTTCACACAAATCCTTTTTGTCAAAGAACTGTGGATTTTCCTGGGTTGACAAGGGTTTAATTTTAAACCACCTCACATATGCAGCAATGAAAATCAAATCAAATTTAAATTTCTAAGTAGACTGTCTTGCTGATAATATTTTTAAAAACTGACTTAGAATAGCACTGTTGAAAATGAGATGTCCTAGCATTCTGGAAGCTGATCACTGCAGTTGAACCTGCTCCTCTCTCTCCGCTCACCTCTCCAGGAGCATGGCTCAGTTGCCACAGTTTCGCTTAGGAACTACTTGGATGCAGAAAGATCTGAAAATACACAGGGTCCTGTCAAGTTCCTGTTTTATTTCTGGCATTTTTCGATTAATTTATCTGAGCTACTTATTTCCAGACCCATGAGTCAGTATTGATATTCACAGTCTTTATTTAGGATTTTGCACGTATACACTTAAACATATATTAGCTGTAGACATCCAAGAATGTACAGACCAAAACAGAGCCAGGCCGCTTTAGTTTGTGGGGACGCAAAACGCAAGAGAAATTTTCTGTCCACAGCGGCAGCCACCGACTTAGTACCTGTTCTGATAGATGGGCTGATTAGCTTCTCACGCCCGCCTTGTGAAAGCATGCTGCCCCCTCCCCCTGTGTGTGAAGGGAGAGTAGTATGTTCAGCGCATTTGGGACCCTATAAGGACAGCCTTTCGGGTATGTAGTTTACTATAACGGGTACCTACCGCTCATTGGAGAGTGTAAGCATTTTGGGTGGTGAGATTTAGGATTTCTGTTTGCTATAGTTAGTTCACTGACAGAAATACCTGATCCTATAAAAATTGGTTCTATAGTTACTTGATTTTCTAACATTGCTAAATGCATCCAGTCCCAGACAGTCTAATGGTTAAAATGTGCTTGATATTTTAGGGACCTACAACTCAGGAATAATAAATTTATGATGTTAAACTAGTTCCTGCTGCTGGGCAGGTTCCTTATCCCTTCCTCCCCCACCCCTGCATAAGCCTAGCAGTGCTCTTGCGTTTGCTGCCTCTGTTTCTCTTATGGGAACTGTATGCTCTTCAGATAAGGGAGATGAGCTCTGTGGAGGCTCAAGAGTCATAGCAATGCCATGGTTTGAGAGTCACGTGACATTCTAGAGGTTTTTCTCACCACCGTTTTGCTGAAATTTTGCACCCACATACTGAGACAATGGGGATGTTCTATCGGGAACTCACCAAGGCCAGCTGGCCTGAGTCTGAAAAAGCATGGGATAAAACCGGACTTGCTGAACATAGGACAATGAGGACTACTGAGAACTCAAGAACAATGGCAATGGGTTTTTGATCCTACTGCACGTACTGGCTTTGGGGGAGTCTAGGCAGTTTGGATGCTCAACTTACTAAACCTGGATGGAGGTGGGCAGTCCTTGGACTTCCCACAGGTCAGGGAACCCTGATTGCTCTTCAAGCTGATGAGGGAGAGGGACTTGATGGGGGAGGGGGAGGGAAATGGGAGGGGGTGGCAGGGAGGAGGCAGACATATTTAATAAATAATTAAAAAAATAAAAAAAGAAAAATTCAAACATGTCCATAATTAAGTCAAACTGTCCCTCAGGCTTTTACATCTAGTGCGATGATAAGGGGCTTCTAGGTAGGGCAGGGAGAATGTTCTCTTGGATGTCAGCAGGACAGTGCGCCTCTCCAAAGCTGGAGGGCTTTGCTGCACAGCACAAAGTGCCAGTCATCTGGGGTTTGTTTGTTTGTTTGTTTGGATTGCTTTGGTTTGGTTTTTTGTTTGTTTGTTTGGTTGGTTTAGGGTTTTTTTTTTCCTTTTTTCCTTTTTTTTTTTTTTTTTTTCCTTTTTTCCTTTTTTTGTGCTCTTATTTCTTGCAGTGTTGCCTGACTGTGTAGCTAAGGCTGGCCTGGACTTTGTTATCCTCCTGCCTCAGCCTCCCAAGTGAATACTAGGGTTACAAGGCCGTCTCATCCCCCCCACCCCCCAGCCTTAGACCAGCCATTTGAATGGGAGTTGGAATGTAGGAAGAAGATGGGTCTACTCTTCATGCATTTGTTTTTCTCTTGAAAAAAATAATTGGATCAGTGATTAGGAAGATTAACCCCCAGCAGTATTAACTACCATGACGAAATTATTTGTGTTTAATTTCCCTCACAAGCTGACAGATGGTGGATGAAAGCTGATGTCGAGAGGTGAAAGTATCCGTGGGCTCTTAATGGGTTAGAGCATGGCTCAGCCACTGTTACTTTATCTGCCTAACTTAGTTCTTGGTCTTCTCTGTCCAGCGCTTCCACGACGTACAGGATTTGACATACAATTTCACACATGCTGTTCTCCCTTCAGCAGCTCTTTTCCTCCTCTTCTTCCCCCTCCTCTTCTTTCTCTTCCTTCCTTTTCCTTTTTTTTTTTTTTTTAAGTGGGCTTTCTTGGAATCCAGGCTTGAACTCCTGATCCTCCTGCCTCTGCCCCTAGAACTGGCTCGATCGGGCCCACTCAGCTGGCTTCCCTCTCTCCTCTTGCTCCCTTCTTCTATAAGAATAATAATTTGTACAGAGTTTCAAGGGAAAATACTTTTCAAATTTATTGTAAAGTAATTCTTTTAAATTTTAGGTAAAAAGAAGCTGAGTATTGTGGGTTTTTTCCCCCCAGTTCTTTGCCTTGAAAGTAGTTATGTCTTTCATGATCCTGGGATCTCAAATGGGAAAAGAAAGAAAAACTACTTTTTAATTTTAAAATGCATGCTTGTCAGGATGTAAATTGTGTTTATTGCTGAAAGCAAACAAGACTCTAAACCGCACCTGCGTAACTATGCAAAGATAGTTATCATTGACCGTGTGGCCATTGCATCCCTTGCACAAAGATAGTTATCATTGACCGTGTGGCCATTGCATCCCTTGCACAAAGATATTTACACTTCAGCGCCATCACAGCACATAAACTGCTTATGGAAATGTTTTCATTTCAGACGTGTTTTCTTACTGAAGCTAACCCTCTTTAAATACTGCTTTAGCAATGAGGTGCTTTAAAGGGAAGAGGACATTAAAAAAAAAGAAAAGAGAAAGAAAGGAAGTGGGGGAGGAAAGAAGAAAGAGAGAAGAAATGCCTGTATGTTGGGACTCACATCCGTACTACATTTGCAAAATTATTTTCCTCTGCCCTTTTAAAAGTGCTTAGGTATGACTCCGCGTTTTATAGGACTTAAAAGAGTCTACAATTTGCTAGAGCTTGGTGCTTCTGGGTAGCCAACCAGATGAAGGGAAAGAGAAGCAGTGTGAGGGAGGGAGGGCCTGGCGAGGGAGGGCCTGGCGAGGGAGGGCCTGGTGAGGGAGGGCCTGGCGAGGGAGGGCCTGGTGAGGGAGGGCCTGGCGAGGCAGCCCTTGGAAGTTACCATCTTCACATCCACTTCCTCCTTTCTCACCCATCTCAGGCCACAGGGAACTTTGACTTGAAGTTCCTGTAACTCTCCAAAGCCCTTAAACTCTGTGAGGTGAGTCGCTGCAGTAGGGTCAGCCATGAGGCCGAGTCCATGGCTGTGTTATGTAGTCGGAGTCCCCTTGCCCCTCCGCCTTTTCTGCTGAGTTAACTTCAGCTACTCGGATTTTATGCAACGCTTTCCTCCATAGTGTGAGTGTGTAGAGCAAAACTGATGCCGTTGTATAGCCAGCTACACTGATTCCACTACACAGCCACAGACTGTCTTCCAAGTATGTCTCATTTATATATTTATAATTTGTTGTCTTCAGAGTCTTATGTGTCAGTGGTACTGTGGTGAGATCTTGTTTGTAAAAATAAAGCTGTCTAAAGATCAGAGGGTGGAGCTAGCCACTAACTAACCATAGAGGTCTGGAGGTCTGTACAGATAGACAGGAAGTGATAAGGCGGGAGGAGAGAGGAGCTCACTCTCTTCCAGCTGGGAAGTTAAGTTGACTGTGGTTTTGCTCCTTCATCTCTCTGATCTCTCTGCATTTCCCCCAATATGTAGACTCCAGGCTTTTATTAAGACTGATTAGAACTCATGCTACTTGGTACTAGGGTTCGAACCCAAGGCTTGTGCACGTTAAGCAGCTCTCTGCCACTAGGCTGTCTAGCTGGGTCTTTCTAGGTGTATAGGCCTCATTTATAAAATCTATAGTCAGCACACTTCCTGTGCTCTATCACAGGTCAGGCCACTTCCCACTCAAGTGTGGAGCCAGGTGGTAGCCTGAAAACTGAGGAGCACCTAGTATTACTAGTTTATATTTTTCTTCTTAACAGTACCATCTGATAGGCATGTTTATACACACACACACACACACACACACACACACACACATGCATACAAATAATGAGATAAGAATTCAACAGCAAGGTCCACCTTCTCAGGCAGGATTTGGTACAACCAAGTAGGACTTCCTCAACCATTTCCTATGAGTCAAGATCTGTTAGCATGTTAGCATGTGGTACTTTATTTAAAAAAGAGCCCTTGAGCCACGAAGGGTGACAGATGCTGTGGATCATATCACCCTATCAGAGTCATAGCGCACACTGGCTGATGTGTTAGCAGCCATAGGGAGTCATACAGAAAAGGACCGTCAGCAGCAGAGCTCAGCTGTCACTCACTGACCTGGTCCATCCACTCCTGACAAAATACTTTGTCTACATTGAAGGAGTTATGTCTCCTGGAAGGATCATTTGCTGCTACCCAAACTAGTTGCAAGTTACCTGGGTGATCTTAGCCACTGGTGCTGTGTGGAGAGATGGACTCTCTAGGGAAGAATCTAGCTTCATTGGCTGATGAGTTCTCTGCGTTTAGAACTCTCTTGTGTCTATATTCATGTATGCCATTCCATCTCCGGACTTCCTTCTTTCCTGACACTGCCTCTGTTCACTAAACTCCACAGGGATGGATCCGATCTCAGAAAGGCTCCCGTGTGGCCCATGACGATACCAACTGTAATGCTGTTATCTAGGAGTGCTTCCAGATTTGTCCCTAAGCTCCCAGAGGGCAGATGGGTGCTGTTTTTAAGCTGCCCTCCAGGTCCTCTGCGGACTAGTCCCTGGTGGAGGGAGCCTCAGGCCTTGTGGTAGCTTTTGTCTATTGAACAGACACTCCTTGTTCTCAGCAGTTATTCCTCCTGTATTGTGCCTCATTTGGATAGCACTCTTTGAGTTTGCGCTATTGTTTATTTAAAAAAAAATTTTTAGTTTATATCCCCATTTAGAGAAGGAATTTCACAATTGCGGGAAAATCCTACTGATCCATTAATAGGCTTCTTAAAATAATCATCTCTTGTGCGTCATTTCAGCTCTGTCCTGTTGCCATTACAGTTCATACATGCTTAGTGTTTGTATTTAGGAGTTTCTTTTGTACGAGGAACCTCAACAAAGTCTGGGTAGGCCTTGACTTTGGTGGGAGGTCAGGTGGTTTTAAGTATGACCCATATTGGACCTCTGTTCATATAAACGTAGGTAGATGTCTATTTCAAAGCACGGGAATATGCTAAGCTGCCAAACCAACCGAAACATTTTCAAGAATGCAAAACCAAAGCCCTGTAATGCATATTACATGGAAAAGGTTTTCTGCATTGGCAAGATTGAAGTATTAGTCTAATAACATTTGCTCTGAAAACACCACCTTCTCTTTCGGAAATTCCCTATAATAATCACGGGCGCTCTTTCCTGGCTCCGAGGAACCTTTGTGCACAAAATTAACACCATTTGTCTTTGATGCTTTGCTCAGTGTTCACTGTACACGCATGCCTCTGAAGTCCGAACACTGCCTGGTGTGAAACATTAGATGCACCAGCAACCTAGCCCTTCCGGGGGGAATAGATGCTGGTTTACTGTGAATCAGTCATCAATTGGCTCAGTTGATGTGTTATTGCTAAAGAATGGTAGCTTAAGTATTTGAGGCCTAAATAAATTAGAATATTGCTCTGGATACTATCATAGAAATCCAAAACATTAGCTTTTTTTCACCTTCCTAAGACTTAAACAGATAACGGCTGCTCCTCACAGTCCTATACAATGTCACAAGGACCCATGCCATGACCCATTATGCTGGCCTTCCTATAGCTATGCTCATCTAATGGTCCAGGATTTCACTTTTGTCTTAGTCCCTTTTCTGTTGCCATGGTGAAATACCCCTTGTAGAAAGAAGGGTTTATTTAGGGCTTATAGTTCCGTACGGATAGGAGTCCGTCACCATCATGCCAGGAAGCACGGCGGTAGGCAGGCATGGCATCGGGACAGCAGCTGCAAACTCATCCTGACCCACATACAGGAAGCAGAGAGCACACTGGCGACACTGGCGATGGCAGGACGCTTTTGAAGCCTCAGAGTCTGCCCAGAGACACATCTCCTCCAAGGCCACACCCCAAATCCTTGCCATACAGTTTCACCAACTGGAGACCAGGTATTTGAGCCTGTGGGGGGGCCATTGTCACTCAAAGCACAACTCTCTTGTTCTCATTTTCCAGTGGGAGTGGTCAGGAAGGGAAGTCTGCTGCTTCAGCTTACACATCACCAGATCTCACTAGTGAAGAAATTGTCACTGGGAGAAATGGGCTGGAACTTCGTTCTGGTGACCACGTAGTTGGTAAAGGACTGTCAACCCCCGCCCCCTGCCCTGCTGTTGAGCTGCGGGGGATCATGGAAATGGTCATTGGAGGTAAAAGAAATAGTGCCAAGTCCACACACAAAATTCCAGCATGGAGGGGAGATGGACACAAAGTACCAACCCTAGTTGAGAACCTATTGGCAGTTGGTAGTTACTGGGCGTGGGAGAGTCAGTTTACAGGTATGGCCTCTGATAGGGAGACCACAATTCAGGAGCTGTCCATACACCCAGTAGCATATGGACAGCATACATTAGACAAGGGGTTTTACTGTGAGGATGCGGAGTTGGTTCCGTGGGGAAGCAGGGGCCAACCTGGGAAGAGCCGGGAGAAGAGGGCGAATATGATGAAGACACGTTGAGCAAAATTCTCAAAGAAGGGAAATAATGCAAAGTTTTAATGTGAAAAAAAAAATCAGACTGGTGGGATGGCTGTTAAAAGAGGAGGGGGTGAATATGGGTCAAAATATATTGTATGAAATTATCAAGTAACTAATAAAAAGTCCTTTAAAAAAAGGAAGATGTATATCGTGTGGGATAGATTGATGCACTGGGGGAGAAAAAAAACACCCTGGAAACAGAGAGAAATGAGTCTTAAGAATAAGGCTGCTAGCTCTGAGGCAATAAAGGAGAAGTGGGAGCCGGCTGGACTCGTGGCTGCCAGTTGTAGCTCTAGACGACTGTGAGGCTGGTTCGGGTGGTGGAAACGGGGTCGGAGGAATGCTGGAGCCTGGCCCACTCCGGCTGCTGTGCCCAGCTGCCTTTAGCTCAAGGACAAGAACCAGCCTTTTCCACCAGAAACAGACTTTCTGTCTCTGGAGCCTCCTGCCCCTGACAGGGAGAGGCTGACAAAGGAGAAAAGCTTAGGAAGTTCCAAAACGAGTTTCACAAGGCAGAGCCTGGAAAGTTGCGTGGGGGCAGTTTAGTAACTGGCACACGGCTGGGGTAGTGCTTTCCTTGGAAAGTTTGTGTGATTTTTTTTTTTTTCATTGAACATTACCGTGAGAGAAATTTGAGGGGTGGACTTGGATTGGCGTGATAAGAGCAGGAGGGCGCCCTCCGTATTGGCAGGAGTAGACTGCAGTTGCCTGGGGTCACTTGTTTGCATCTGAATAGGACAGTGTGGTCCAGTCAACCTTGTCTTACACCTTCAGCTCTCTGCAATTCTTTCTGTGGGAGAAAGCATATCTCCCAGCCTTCTCTTTGTGGCTTAAGGATGAGTCTATTGTTACCTCCTTCCTTGAGGAAATTTCTGGGAGCTGTTATTGTATTAAAAAGATTTTATTTTTAGCCAGGCAGTGGTGGCACAAACCTTTAATCAGGCAGCTGGGTATCTGAGTTCGAGTCCAGCCTGGTCTACAGAATGAGTTCCAATACAGCCAGGGCTACACAGAGAAACCCTGTCTTGGGGTTGGGGAACCTTTTTATTTTTAGTTTTTTACACGTATGTGAGTATTCTGCCTGTTTGTGTGCATTTGCTTATTTTGGTGCTGTGTTAAGATCCTGAAGATACAAAGTTAACTATCCTGTCCCTGGGGAGGCCACGATCTGGTTTTACTACAAGCTAAATGTGAAGATATTGATACTATTTTATGTGAGATTAAAATAGATTTTTCCACTGGGAAGTAGAGACGAGGGTTCTTGGAAGAGGATCATGAACCTTTAAGGTCATCAACCCAAGTAGAGCATGGCGGGCCAGGCTGGCAGAGGAGCTGATGTAGTGTGCTTGGGTGGAGGATGGAGTGGGGAGAGAATCTAGAACTTAGAACTGTGATACAAACGGGAAGTAATTATTGAGAGGACATGCCATATAGTAACCGTTCTTATTAGTGTGTTTTGATTTAAGTTGTTTTGATTTAAGGGGTTTACATTCTAGAAATATGGGCATTATCCTTGCATCTGTGGGTCGTGCGGCTCTGTCCACCACTGATGTCCCCAATGGCCTGTAGATGTGACGTTAGTATCAGCTGTTTAACTGCCAACTGCCCATAAAGGTACAGTTGTGGGGGAAGAAACCGTCTAAATCTTGTCAGGGCATCTGGTCTCTGGAGGGGACGTAAAGCAGACTTGGGGACAAGATAATACAATGAGGGTTCAACTGAAGGAGACAAACAGAAAAGACTTGGAGGGCTTTCTCATTCCCGTCACCTGCTACTAATTAGCCTTCCTAATATGGGCCTGAATTCCTGTAATAAGTGCCGTTTTCATTAAGCCAGCTTGCATACGTTCTGTAACGTGCTCAAATTGTTCAGGATAGCATAGATCCCACACGGAAAGAAGCTCCTATTTTAACCTAGGAAATTCAGTATTAAGGATACCTCATGTGTTAGATAAAAAGGGAGAATTTTGAGCAGGACCCTCAGAACTGTACCTAAGGTTGCTGTGCAGTTGCCCTGTAGTCTTGTCTTACTCTTCTCCAGCTGCAGCTGTGTCTTGTTTATTGTAACTTTGAGGTATGGAATGGAGGGAGATGAGGCATGTTTCCATGCCAGAGTAAAAGTCTATTTTGTATCATTTTTGTTTCCATATCTGACTTGCTGATCATGTCTTTTGACGAAAAAGAGGTCTTTAATTGTGATATGTATTAAGAGAAAAATTTCTGTGTAGATGAATAAGTCAGAAGGCAGTGGAAGAGGAAAAGGGAATTATTATTAATGCCCCAGATTGTTGCTTTTCAGCTAATATAGTTATTAAGCAATGCAGTTGCCTTCCCCCAAACCCTGAAACTTTCATTTTTTCCAAGAATTGTTAAGTATCATTATTAGCCACCGTTCTAAAGGATGTGCATTTAATACATTGAATAATTCTTTCATTTACCAAAGAATCGGAATAGTTTGTACAATAGTTTGTAAAATATTCATTTTGTTCATATGCTGTGTAGTTATAGATGGTAAAAGCAATTAGACTTTAGTTTTCTCCTTTTTCTGTTTATAACTAGATCGAAAGTCCTTTTGATAGTCAAGGAACCAATTAAATATTTCTTTAATGGCTCAACTAATTGCTCTGTGACAATTATTTATTTCACTATGCTTGCTTAAGGTACAGAAAGTAAAAAGCACTAAGAGATAATAGAGCGTTAAGGAGATTAACGGAATAAACTAATTGGGGTTCTTATTGTCAGGTTTAATGTAACATGTTAATATATAGCGCTTACAGGAGGCATGGTTTGAACATGCCTTGGGTTGTTTAAAGGGACGATTTAGTTTTAAATAGACACTCTACTTATCAACTTGGAAAGTCGCTCTCATGCCTAAGGGCAAGTATATAACCACATTGCAACTTTTTAAGAATGTTTGAAAAGCTGTAGGGAACTTTTTTTTTGCCAGTTATTCCACATTTGTAGAAATACTCTGTGGATTTGGGTGTAAACTGAGGAATTTATTATGTTCAGAAGAAATAGGGAAGATGATGTTCACTGATAATAATGAAATGATTAACTCTCTCGAACCCAATCCATTGTTTTGAAAGGTGCTTTGATGTGAATCTTTGACTAGTCTTTATCTATCTGTCTATCTATCTGTCTGTCTATCTATCTATCTATCCATTCATTTTTAGTAGTCTTTTGACTATTTGGCATTATAGAAAGTTTAATGTGGCTTTCAGCTATAGGAACATTCAAGTCTGAATTTTGGAAATGTCCTCTGGGCTTTTTATTGCTATTCAACAAATCAGTAGAAGGATTTGTAAACCTAAGATCTTTTGGCTTGGTTTCCTTTAGCTAAATTTCCATTTGGAATCAGTGGGTAGGTGGCAGGTGTTAATTTCCAGTACTGGCTTAATAATAGCTCAGTTTGTTCATGAGATTGTATTTCATATATATGAAGTGTTTATAAAGTCATTTATTTCCTTTAATTTCAAGACAAAAGTGTAAAATCTGCCTGTGTGCTTTGGAATTAGTATTGAGGTTTGGACTTGATGAAATGTCCCTAATCATTGGTCATGACTCTTACATTTTTCGCTATTTTTTTATTCATCCTCTTCTCTAAACGTTTGTGACAACTTCCCATGTTGCTAAATTGATTTCTTAAAAGACACAGAGCCTGTCCGTGAAAACAGTTCATCCTTTGAAGACCAGAGGTGCTGAGTCTACATGCATTTTACTTTTGAACCAGTTCTCTGAACCTAATCCCTTCCCATGCCCCGAATGCTTGAGTGACCATCTAATTTCTCCAGAATCTTGGGCCCGTTATGTAAAGGAACAATAGTGGCATTGAATTCAACCTTCCCCCTGTGCCTTCAGTACCTGACTATAATCCACAAACAGATTTTCTTCTCTAGGACAGCACAGCCTTCTCGTATGTTAGCTTCAGCTCTCAACTCTTTGCAGCCCAGAGTTATCTGAGTGAGTCTCAGTTGAGGGAGTTGCCTTGATCAGATTGGCCTGGGGGTGTGACTGTGTGCATTCTCTTGGTTGATTGGGGTAGTTGATATAGGAGGGACCAGTGGGTGGCACCAACCCCAGGCATTCGGTCGTGGACCTTATAAGAAAGGTGGCTGAAAATGAACCTTGAAGAGAACCAGGAAGCAGCATTCCTCCTTGGTTTCTGCCTGAGTTCCTGCCCTGTGGGAGTTCTTGCCCTGATGTCTCTCAAGGGTGGGCTATAATCTGTAGCATGAAATGAGTTCTTTCTCCCTTAAGTTACTTTGAGCCATGGTGTTTTTCATAGTAACTGATATTTTAATTTCTTAAAATTATGTTTATACATGTGTTTGTGTAGGTTTGTGCACTTGAGTGCAGTACCCGAGGGAACGGAAATAACGGGAAGAAGATGTTGGGTCTCCTTTCCTCTTGAGCTGGAAGTAACAGGTGGTTGTGGGCCTTATAACATGGGTGCTGAGATCTCAGGTCCTCTGCAAGAGCAGTGTGTACTTTCCATAACTGAGCCATCTCTCTAGCCCCCTACCCAAAAAATGAGGAAAACCAGTGTCCATCATCATGTGACATTGATCGATCGACACTTTAAAGCCTAAAATTTAAATGTGCCCCTTAGTCATGTCTGTTAGGTGGTCAAGAATAGCCACCTTGGGGCTGGAGAGATGGCTCAGTGGTTAAGAGCATTGCCTGCTCTTCCAAAGGTCCTGAGTTCAATTCCCGGCAACCACATGGTGGCTCACAACCATCTGTAAAGAGGTCTGGTGCCCTCTTCTAGCCTGCAGGCATACACACAGACAGAATATTGTATACATAATAAATACATGAAATAAATATTAAAAAAAAGAATAGCCACCTTTAAGCTAATATGGACACGACAACCACCTATGCTGGCTTTATTTACTTTCAGATGTGGTAAGTTAAAGATATTTGGTAATTCACCAACTAACAGGTAGAAAATGGGAAATCACTAGTTTCTTTGTTCAGATTTTAATTGTAGAAGGTTTCTTATGTTGAAGTGTATTTTTTATTGTTTAGAATGGAAGCATTTCATATGTTCCTTAAAACCTAGAGAAAGGTCTTGAAATTGGAGCCATGACCATTTGGTATGACTTGGTATAAGGATTATTGATGTTTGTGTGCCACTTGGACGAAGTAGTTTTGTGTTAATGGTGCAGTAGTGTAGTAGCTGACCTAACCCCAGAGCCACTTCCAGGGCCGCTGCTCGCTTTGTTCTGTAACTACTGTCTTTATGAGCTTCTGTTGTCTAACTAGCAGGTTTATTCATGAAGAAACGTGTTCTTTGCTCAGACATTTAGAGGTTCCTTTGAAAGTTACACTACTTCAGAGAAGGTGAAATTTTAGATCCTGTTATTTCTCTTCCCTCTCTCTCCTTCTTTCCTTTCTGTGTCAGCCCTCCTCCTCCTTGTTAAACAAAAGAAAGCTGTTCTGCAGGGTTTCTGTAACCCGGGTTTCTTAAAATACACTTCTGTTTCATCAAGATGGTGACTCTGGAACCATTGGACTCTGGCCTCTTTAAGAAATGGAAATAAACCCATGTCCATGAGAGCAAAGGGAAGGTAAGGGATGGATTTGATGAACACTGGACCAGATGTTGATGGTAAAGCTGATTCATCCTTTAATCGGTTCAGCAGTAGGGAGAAAAAGAAGCTTCCCTCAGCGTCCGCCGTGAAGGAGTGTGTCTGCTGGCCTGGCTGGTGAAGGGGCTTGTGCCTCAGCGTCCGCTGTGAAGGAGTGTGTCTGCTGGCCTGGCTGGTGAAGGGGCTTGTGCCTAAGTCTGACGACCTGAGTTCCTTACTCCTCTACTTCTTCGGGCACCCCAGCACACACAAGATAAATGCATAAAACGTCCTCCTCAAATTTTATGCAATAAAGAGATTAAAAATAGTTGCCAGCGACAATTAGAGGGCCTTCTACCGTGTTGGATAATCAGGTGCCGCCGTCCCTCGTGTTGGTGAACGTTAGACAAGCTGTCACCACAGCCCCGGTGCCAGCACCTGTAGGTGAGAGAAAATGCTGTTCTTGTCTCGCGTCCAGGTTGGCCATCTCAGACTCTCTCAGGGACAGAGGACAGCGCAGGGACGGATAGAGTGGAGATGACTTTGGGCCCAGGCAGTTCTCGGTTTGATCCTGCTGTTTCTCCTTGAGGCAACTACATAATGGGTCAGAATCTCACCCCTCATCTGTCCAGTGGAAGCTGCCGCCTGCACAGTGCCACCTTGAAGGCCAGGGAGGCAGGAGCTCCAGTGTGAAGCCACACTTAGATCACATTTGGTCCTCATGCCGTCTTGTCTTACTTTCCTGTTGCTGCCATAAAACACCGTGCCAAAGCAACTTCTGTCGAAGGAAGGGTTTGTTTGGAACTTACAGTTCCAGAAGGATAGAACTCGGTAGGACGGGAGGCGGCAGGCAGGCAGGCATGGTTGGTGCTGGAGCAGTAGCTGGAGCTCAAAAAGGGAAGCAGAGAGTTCTGGAACCTCAGAGCTCACCCCCAGTAACATACTTCCTCCAGGGAGACCACACCCCTAATCTTACACAAAAACTACTAACTGGGGACCAAGTTTTCAAATGCCCGAGAAGTATGGGGTCATCACATACAAACCACCATAACCTGAGAGGGTGACTCGGCCTCCTTTGACCTGAACTTGTCTTTCTTAAAACCATTTCATTAGTGAGAAAGATTAGAGAGAAGGACACTTCATAAAGTGGTGTGTATGCTCTAGTGGTAGTGCAAATATTACTTCTGGTCTTAAACAGATTCAGATGACTCATGCGAGAGCCAATAAAAATCGGAACAATTCTCATCTCTATTACCACCTAAGTTTGGCAGAAGCTGTTTGTTACATTGACACTTGGTGAGTCTCAAACCTGAAAACACTTTAGGAAATGTCCTTACTTTTTCTAATTCAGTGTTTCCCCGACATACTAAAAACAAAATCTCTATTAGTATGATAGTCTATGAACAATTAATTTGTTGAAATATGTAATGTGTCAGAATGTGTGTGCCCGAGACCATTGTGTAGTACCTCGGACGGACAGTGCTGGGAAGCCACAGAGAAAGAGGGGAAAGGGTTTGGTGGCAGTGGTTTGGGTAATTACAGGTAGTCTGAGGATTACTAGTGTGTCTTGTAAATGAGAAGAGAAAGTGGCTCTCCTTCAGGTGGTCACAGAAGGCTCTAGGAAGGGTATGACTCAGACTAAACCCTGCATAACACACAGGCAGAAGGCCCCTATGATGTGGGAGTGTCATATAGCAATCTGTTGATTTCATTGGTTAAGTAATAAACAAACTGCTTGGGCTCATAACTTAGAACATAGGTGGGTGGAGTAAACAGAGCAGAATGCTGGGAGGAAGAGGAAGTGAGGTAAGACACCTCAGACAGCTCCCATCTCCAGGGCGGACGGGAGAGCTCTTCTCTCTGGCGCACGCGATGAAGCTCCAACCCAGGATGGACGTAGGCTAGAATCTTCCCGGTAAGCGCACTTAGGGGCGCTACACAGATGATTAGAAATGGGCTAAATTAATATGTGAGAATTAGCCTAGAAGAGGCTAGATAGAAATGGGCCAAGCAGTATTTAAAAGAATACAGTGTCCGTGTAATTATTTTGGGTAAAGCTAGCTGGATGGCGGGACACAGCCCACCGCTCCTATTACAACACCCCTACAAGCGCTGTGAATGATGAAGCCTTGTGGGCTAAAAGGAAGAGCAACAGGGGAGTTCATTTTCTCTAGAATCACACTTTGAGGAAACGGGTTAGAGTGAGATCCAGTACATGTGCACGGGTACTTCCTAGTCAGAGTTTGAGATAGGAATTCGTATGGAGCATCAAGTCCTAGATCCTGTGCCCTGTTGTGCCACAGATGTGGGGACAGGCACACAGAGAGTAGCCTAAGGCGGGAGAGAGAGTCAACATTTAGGGGATTAGGCAGTACACATGTATAGTGTATGAAGTTAAGCAGCCTATTTCAATTCAAATTTGTTTTATAACTTAGGACAAATTATTTAACCTTTGAGTTAGAACCTTAGACAACATTGTTGGATTATAGCCGGGCGGTGGTGGCGCACGCCTTTAATCCCAGCACTCGGGAGGCAGAGGCAGGCGGATCTCTGTGAGTTCGAGATCAGCCTGGTCTACAAGAGCTAGTTCCAGAACAGGCTCCAAAACCACAGAGAAACCCTGTCTCGAAAAAAAAAAATTGTTGGATTATTAGTACGTGCTAAGTTCTTAGAATAGTTCCTAGGCATGGAAGCCTTTATTGGTGATTGTGCTGGTAATAACTCACATGCGATTTTTAGAGTTGTTGCTGCTGTCTACTGTAATCATTTACCTAGGGCTATGGCTCCATCTGGATGCCTCAGTGTCTTCTTCACTGGCATGTGGGACTGCAGCTTGCTGATAGAGCTCCTCACGTCATCACGTGTCAGCGCTGTCCCTGCCCAGCGAAGGAACGAGAGAAACACGCCTCATCTCATTTTTATCCGTTAACATTCGCTGTCCTTCAGTCACTGCCCTGTCCCAAGAGCAAAAGGTACTTGGGGATTAAAATTCCTGCTTGTCTCCTGAGTGGGGATGGTGGTGGCATTAGGATTAAATGCAGGATGGTGTAAGTCAGGTTCTGCAGTGCACATTTGCGGGGTTCAGTTGGAGGAGAGCCACAGACTTGTGCTACCACTGGAATATCCTAGCAACGATCTGAGGACTCCTAGAGTTTCGCCATGTTCTTTAACAGAAAGTGAAATGACCTGAAATTGTTTTCATACATTATTGGCTTCCGAGTTTTTACACAATTGCCAATCTGAGTAGGGAACAATCTGAGACGATAGTAGTTGCTACAAACACTCTGAAAGAATCCGTTCCTCACTCGGCCTTTAGACAAAGGAAAGCTTATAAAGTCAAGGAAATTAGTAGCATGGTGTCAGTGCGTTGGAGAAGCCATTTAGCTAGCCAGCTGCACACGAGCATCTGTGGCAGCCCTCTGGAATTAAACTAATTGTGCTCTTTTAAAAGTCAGTCACCTTTTGCACATGACAACTTTATGCCAACAGAATGAAAATGTCAGGTCTTTCTATTATAGAGAACCGCTTTTCCTCTAGATTGTCTGAAACAGAAAGATGGCCACTCGGATGAGTGTGTTTAGCTCCGTCGTCAGTCATCTGCATGGGTCACCCTTGATGCTGCACGCGAGGGCTGCCTTGCTCTGAGACAGTGCTTGCTGAAACCAATGGGTTCCCTCTTCAGAAGTAGGCAAGTTTCCCGTTAGTGCGCTGATATCAGAGAGCTGGCAGCTTCCTACAGATCATCGTAGGATGCTGTGCGCAGGCAGGTAATTGGGCTAGCTGGTGGGCACATCTTCTCCTTCTCTTTG
>NW_004949126.1:1741310-1743742 GCF_000317375.1 Microtus ochrogaster | reverse complement strand
GTGTTTTGTCTGCTTACATGTCTCTATGAGGGTCTCAGATCCCCTTGGGACTGGAGTTACAGATAGTTGTGAGCTGCCGTGTGGGTGCGGGGAATTGAACCCGGATCCTCTGAAAGAACAGCCAGTGCTCTTAACAGCTGAGCTATGTCTCCAGCCCTTTATTTGTCTTTCTTGAACTCTGCCTCTTGGTCTTCAGGATATGCTAAAAAATAGGAAGTGGATATGTTCTCACGAAGACTCTGCAAATAGATTTTGCAAGATTTAGTTAGTTCCCATTTTTCAGTGCTAAGATTCCATAGTCCTGAAATTCTGTATCATAGATTGTGTTGTGTGTTGCTTTTTATTTCAGTGGGACCAGAGGAATAACCTGAATGGAGCAGGGTTAGAACAGCATTTTCAACAACATCTATTTCTCAAATACCCATTTTGAGCTCCAGCTTAAATTAAATTTATCATGGGAAGGGAAGAAAGGGCGTTTCTGGAGCAGCTACTCTATGCTCTAGCGATTTGCTGGGTGTTTACACAGGCAGTTCATGTTGTCGCTAACCATTCGAGGTTGGTGATGGTGTTCAGATTTGTAATGACTTTGTAAATTATTGCTTGGGTTTTGTTTTGTTTCACCATCTATGAAGTTCCAATTTTAACCTATCTTTAGTAATTTATGAGGCTCTTTAGAATGCTTTCTGACCCGTGTGCTTGCTGTTGAACCTACAGCCTGTGTAAGCTAGGCAAGTACTCTACCGCTGAGCTGTCTCCTTAGTCTCTAGAAAACCTTCTGTAGCTACCTCGTTACCCAACCCTTCTTTTCAGCCCAGCATTTTGAAATGTGTGTTTATCCTACGTCTTTTGAGGTATAGTGACCTCATAGCCTCCTTCCAGTAAGATATTAGGTCAATGAATGGGCTACATACAAACTTGGCTGAAGTCACACGGATGGGAAATAAAAGAGTCAAATATAAGGAAGCTCAAATTTCACTGTATTTGCTGATCCCGTTGCATTTTGCTGCCTATAGAAGATAAAAATGAGAACTTTAAGTACTTTGAAAGAGTTCACAGCTATTGTATGACTTAGAGTTTAATCTATTTTAAGCAAAGAGAACTAGGTTATATGCTATTTCTACTTGGAGCCAAATCCATATGTTTTCGGTCTGCAGACTTCAGTTCAATTCTGTATTAACATTAATGAAAATGCCGGCTCCCATTTAGAGCAGGTGACCAACAGGTAAAATCAGAGAAGACAGCTTAGGAAAAAAAAAATCTTTTTTTTGGTAACTGCTGATTGTGTCCTACAACTTCCTGAGCAAACTGTTAAATGTTTCACCCAGATTGTCTAGAGCCCCACAAATAGCTATAGATCACCTCTCATTAAGATATTTATATTGTGGCGTTTCCTTGTAGGAAGGTAAGGAGCTTGCCGCTCTGTTTTTCTTATTAGATGTTGAAGTTTGAGAACAGTAAGAGCTGTCATAAGTGTACGCCTGTGTTCTGATGCCCGTGTATTCTGACACCAGAAAAGTCTTCCCCAAAAGAAACTCTGCAAATTCTGCATGTGTGTCATGTAGCAGGAAGTCCAGTTTGTATGAAAGGAGCCAGGCGGGGTTAGAAAAGTGATCATACTGATTTCTTCTCTGTTTCCCGGGGACTACTGCTGTTTCAGAGCGATCTTGATATTGTATATTAGTTTCATTTTGCCAAAGGGAAACACATGCGTGTTTTTGGAGACGGGAAAGCTGCCAATATTTGGATTGCTGTCTCTGGATCTTTCCCAGTGTCTATCCCGCTCCTGGCTAAGGACGGGTGCTCAGAGCAGGATGAGTGAGAATTCTCCAGAAGAGTGTGTGGAACGCAGGCTCCACTCCAGACATCATAGAAGGCAGGAAGCAGGAAGAGTGTGTGGAACGCAGGCTCCACTCCAGACATCATAGAAGGCAGGAAGCAGTAAGATCAGTAAGGCTTGAGGGAAGTTGGAAGTTCCTAAACTTGGAGGACATGGGAAGGAGCCAGTGAAGGGGATTTCTGTTAAGACTCACAAAGTTCATAGAACTGACTAAAGACAAGAAAACGTCAGGAAAGGCGAGAGCACTGACCTCCTCCTAGTTTGGATAGACCTTTCTGGAATCACCAGTTCTGTTTTCTGCTTTTTCTCCTGGTTAAGGTTGTACTTCCATTTGGAAGCCTTGCCGTCCAGTTCAAATGGATTTCTTTTTTTGGCCATTTAAAGCATCTGTGTTTAAAACCTGAGCCGAGTTGGGCTACTGTTTGATTGCCTTAGCGTTTGAGATTCGGCCTCTGTGTTTCCTGACGCACCGAGTTTTACATTTTATTGAGTAAGAACATGTGCTTGCTTTTGTTCTGTGGCAGCCCTGTCAGGCGCTCTGCTTTCTCAGCTAGATATGTTCCCTGTCCCTTTAAGGCAGAAAATTATTTTGGTG
>NW_004949126.1:1733730-1740261 GCF_000317375.1 Microtus ochrogaster | reverse complement strand
AATTCACTTTAGTATTTGAAAGGCAGATCTCCACCTTACCCCCTTGTTCTTCTGTGTCAAAATATTCTCAGCTGATGTTGAGATTGTTCACCTCCCTGCTACAAGAAGAAAGGTTTGCTGAAGAATGCCATAGGGCAGTGGTCCTCTGCTTTCCTAATGCTGTGACCCTTTACTACAGCTCCTGATGTTGCGGTGACCCCAACCTTAAAATTATTTTCATTGCTACTTTATAATTGTAATTTTTTTTCTGTTGTGAATTGTGCTGTAAATATCTGTTACGCAGGATATGTCACCCCAGTGAAAGGGTCCTTTGACACCCCCCCATCCCACCCTCCCGGCAGCAACCCATGTTTTTTTGAAAGGGCCACCAAATCTCCGAAGGGGTCACGACCCACATGACCACTGCAGTAGGGGTTTGACAAGACTGGCGCCATCTCTTGGCCATTCTTCAGCGCTTTCCCCATCTGGGCACTGGAATAAACTCTGTGCTGTGTTAGCTTCCTCTTGCTCCCAGGTTTTATTCTCACTCTTCCCCAGATCCTGAATTGAAAAGCACGATGCGGGCTGATTCTGTAAACACACATCTTCGCTGGCCATTGTGTGTAGCTCCTCGGAGCCAAAGAGAGCTAATCGCTTAGCTGGGTTTCGCTCTCAATGCCACAGTCATGCTGTCCTTTCCTAGGCACCTGCCAATACCTGCCCACTCCTCCAAGTCACCCAAACTGATCCCCGATCCCTGGCAATCTGACCCAGCTTCCATCACTGCCTCCCTCCATGTGTGACCAGCCTTCGGCCGTTTGTCACTCTGTTTCCTACCCTTTTCCTCTTCCTTCCTTGGCCTTCTCTTACCGGCACAGGTATCTGGCCTCTGCTGCCTCTGGCTCAGACTCAGATAGGGTCCTAGCAACTCAAGACAGACTTTTTAAATTATGCCTATGTAGGAACAGTGAAGCTCATTTATGACAGGTTCAAGCCAGAAAAATGAGTACTTGTTTTCTGGTAGGAAGCATGCCAGAAAACCCTAGCTGTGGATTCTCTGCGGGCATGGAGCCAGTGTTTGAGGTGGATAGAATTTCAGCCATGAGAAACTCACTTTCGTTAGCTGTTTGATAAACATACTTAGAGCTACATAAAAAATGGTCACCTTTTGCATAATCTCCAGCAGCAACCAAGCAGAATGGCAATCATATTTATTTATTTATTCTTATGTACGACCTGAATTAGTCTCGGTCTTTTTTATTCTTCACCAAAAATCAATGCTAGCATTTTCCTGAACCTACTGTGTTCAGTAATAAACCACCATATAGTTCACAGTCTTTAAGTGAGCCATTTTGCGTTCTTTTCTGCTTGAAGTCTGGCGTACATTGCCAGTGACAGCCCATCCAGTGGCTCTAGTCACGTGTATGAGCTCCTCATTTCTAGAGTGTGTAGCTTCTCTTTTCCTGTGTCCTGTTTTGAGCCTCCACTTCTACCAAATTTACTAAAGTAAAAATCTCTGTAGGAGCACAGGCATGTGTGCTTTGAGAAGAGTACACTGGGCATTCAGACGAGCATCTCTTAATTAAAAACTACTGAGACAATACAGTTTCTTCATCATTGATATGACTAAACGGCTCCAACGTTAATGCTGTTCAACGGAGAGTGGTAATTCAGACTGGCCTTCCGTAGGGAAGCCTGCCGGGTTGCTTATGTACCACAGTTATTTCTGACACAGAATGAGAAAACCAGGGCAAGAATTTGTGCAGTTGTTTCGACAACAAGGGTTAGGGACAAGGGTGTTTTCAGGTTAATCCTCGGAATCTGAGAACATGAAATGTGTCCCGGCACGGGTCCCAGCTCATAAGCTTTGCATACATAGTCTTCTTAGCTGAAGTTTCACTGTGATGATCTGATGATCGTGGCTGCGCAGGTTTTTCTGGGTTGATTTGGTACCTTGTCCAACGTGCCTGATCAGTGCCTTCTGGAAACTGCTAAAGAAAATACTGTATCAAAGTGACATTTAAATGACCTGAACAAGGGCGATGCCAATAGGCAGCTAAAATGAAGGGTGGGTTGGGGAGTGGAGGGGATTCGCCGGGTCTCAAACCTCCACAAAGAACGACAGGCAGCTAAGGAGTACTGAGCGCTGGAACAATAGTCTTCCCTTGTGTAGCTCCTTGTGGATCAGTGGTTATCCAATACAAATGGTCAGCCCTGAAAACATACTCATCCACTCATAGAGGTAGCATTATCCAGACTGAGCAGGTTGTATTTATATATTTAGGACTCTGGGGGCAGGGCAGATACAATTAGCGCAAAAGAAACCAGGAACTTGAAAGAGCAAGGAGTGCGTGAGAGGGCTGAGAGGGAGGAAAGAGAAGGGGTGTGGTGGAATCTATATAAAGCTTGATATATACCAAAACCTCTTGTTAAAACAGATACCTAACTGTCTAAGTAGAAATCCAATAAATTGTTTTAGAAATCTAAAAAACAAAACAAAAATCAAAGGCCCCTGAAGTCACTTTAATGGCCCTCTAGATATCTGAGCTAACACAGTTCTCCAGCCTTTTCTTTTTTTTCAAGGTGTCAACCCTGCACCTATCGGATTAACAGTTCATGTTTAAGTAATGACAACCTTGCTGGAAGCCAGCAGCACCATGGCTGCCTGCTCTGTGATTTGAAGGGAACTCTGCACAGGCTGAGTCCCAATAGCTGCTCTTGGTGGAGCTGGGAAGGGCAGCTCACAGAAAGGCAGCAAACCTCAGAAAGGTCATCCAAAGGTCATTCAAGGCTTAGCCTGGGCGAATTGAAAACACGGAGGAAAAGGTTTGCTTTTTAACACTAATTTTCAAAAGGCCAGTGAGGATACTCATGCACAAGAATAGCTGTTACTAAGTTTGTATGATTAAAGTTTGATTATCCTGTTTAAGTCAAGTGAATTTAACTGAATATTTTCATGATTCTTCACACTCAACGTTCATGAGATCCTGGTTAAATCTGTAGACTGTCAAGTGATGCATGGTCGCCAGTCAGTAGGATGGCTATAGCTTTTGTTTAGAAGTCCTGGCTTGGATGGTGTACACTGACTTCTTTGAAATGGAAAATTGACCCTGAAATAGGAAGATGTGAAGAATGGAGGCTAGGTAGCCAAGGTTCCTTCCACCGCTGGCTCTGATGGACTCTGCTGTCCTTTTTGTCTTCGGCTGCTATGTCTGTTGCTAGACTGTCGTTGTGTGGTGCAGAGCCATCATCTGCTGTGATAAAATGACAGTCATATGTTGACTCAGAGTCTGCAGGGTTTATCAGTACTGTCACAAAGGCAATACACGTATGACTTTGGTTCTTTGGTGTGTCTATGTGTCCTGTGGGCCCCAGGGCATTTACTAGAGAATAGTCATTTCTTCAAAAATAGGATTCTTGAAGATGAAGAGTCAGAAAGTTTTAATGACTTTTATGGCAAATACTAATGTTTGTAACCACTTTCTCACTTACATGTTCAGTTTAGGATGACGATTGATTTGGGCAAGTGGCTGTGACTAGAAGCATATGCACAGGACAATATGCTGCCCGGCTTTTAGTTTACTAAAGACCTGAGGGAAAGCGCGGTGCTGTTCATATTTTACCAGTCGGTCGTATCTCAGTAACCAGATGGCTAAAATGGAAACCCCTATTGGGAAGGCTTTTTTTTTTCTTAGCATCCAGTATCTTTATGTTAAATAAGAAAAGATGAATATACCTCTTCTTACATTCTCCTGCCTAGCCTTTCCTCTTGTTATATACGATATTATTTTTATTGTGAAATTAAAACTGGGGAACCTGACCCTGAGCTCTGGGTGCTATTCAGCTGGCATTAGTGGAGGCCAGCTCCCCTTGAACCTGAGTTTTCTAAATGGTACTTTCTTCTGGTGTCCGTTGGGCTTAAGGGATTGCTAGCCAAGACAGTTCTAGAACTAGGCTAGAAGTATGCAAGAGAAAGAAAGGATTTATTTCTATATTAATGTCTGTGGAGCTGCCCAGGCAACACGATAATGATCATTAAGGCTCCTGGACTGTGGTGAACAGTACGGCTGGCGATACTTTGTCTGTAAGAGTCCTGGAGAGATATTTTTGTCATGCGTTGTACTTTGCTGTTAAGGGATGCCATTGGCACATATCCTGAAAACTGTCATTTGACGACTGTATAGTGATTATTTCTGAGTACTTTGGAAGGTCTGTGAACTAAATGCTATAAAAAATTCAGCTTTATGAAATTAAAGATTAAATTACAAAAATGCTACTGCAGATAAATATTGAGAAACTGAGAAGCACACAGCATAGCGTATGTATTCATTTACTGTCCATTAGGCTTAAACCAACTTTAGTTTTAAAAATCTTATTTTTTTTCTCCTGGAGAAAATTATAGGAACACCTTTGCCCATTATTACTTGAAAGGATTCCTCGTAATTTTTTGAGCACATTTGATTTCAGACCCGGGGCTTTTAGGTAACCTAACGTGGATTTTTCCACCACACTTACCTGAAAAGATCCCTGCAATCTAATGCTTCACTTCATAAAGTTAATGTCAGGGCTTTTCTGTTGCTCCAGGCAAATTCGATAAATCCCAGACAATTTCTGATTTGCAAAACAAGAGTCAGTACATTTCCAGGTTTGTTTTTGGGGGGCAAGAGGCCACGTAACCCAGGCTGGTCTCAGATTTTCTTTATAGCTGAGGTTGGCGTTGCCCTCTTTGGCCTCCTGCTTCAGCTTCCCTTGTGCTAGGATTACAGGCGTGCTCTGAAAGTCTTCTAACACAGGCTTCTGTATTGTGGTGTCTCCACCTTTGGGCTCTGATAGCCTCTGCTGTAGCGTGAGAAGTCATTACCTTGTCCTTTAGTGGAGATCACATTGTTTTAGGTCACAGAAGCTGCCAGACTCTTATCTCTAACTTGCCTGCCCCTAGGGATGCAGAGTGTGCTTAAGAAGAAAGGTCACGATCTCAGTGTGATTAAATCAAGCCTATGGGGACTAAGAGAACACTGAATTTTAAGAAGTCTTTGTACAGAAAAAGGGATTGAAAAACTCAGCTGAGCCCTAGGGAAAAGTTAAGTGCTTGGGGCCTACTCACCGTGGACACCAACAGAGCTGGTCCACCCACTGGTCTCAGTCTAGGTTCCCAGGTCTGGTGGAGTCAGATGACCGGCGTTTGGCACCAAGAGTTCGCAGAACGCTTTGATGGAAAAACCTGTCACCCCTGACTTCATTTTTTGCTCCCAGGCTTAACAGCTTTATGGATTTCTTTTTTAAGTTGGACGCTTTCTAACTCCAGCCGTGGGACAGCATTCCCACAGTGTTCTTCAATACCTCTCAACTCGCAGAGGCAGTATCAACTCATCCTGGCGCACGGCCCGTGGTTGTATTTCAGGAATACACCCACTGCCTTGGTGATGGCCATATGCCAGTTTGTGTAGCCAAGTTGTGGTTTGGGCGTGTGGACCCATTCCTTTCTGTAATCTTATCATAATCTGACTCCTTTTGCTCCACTGGAGTCCAAGTTGAGAGCAGATGCCATGGCTTTGGTAGCTCGAGGGCCAGCGACGCTCGAATCGCAGTGGGTGTGCAAAGGAACTTAAAGGGGCAAATCTAACCATTCCAGCTTCTGAATGAACCCCCTTGCCTCTGCTTTCCTGCTTGTAACCCTTTCAAATCCTAGGTGCAACAGGACTAACTCAGAGCTGTCCATTGCTGACACAGAGACCCGAGTTCAGGATACAGAGCCTCATCCAGCTCAAGGAATCTTTCAAGATGCACATAAAAACCACTATTGTTCGGAAACTGTTCTAGTAGTGTTGACAGGTTTCTGTCCCGCTTGGTCCCACAGCTGTTCAGTCCCAAAGAAATACAAAGAGGCCTACATTAAATTGTTGACTTGGGCGTGGTCTCTTGTAGGCTATTGGCTGAAGGAGCTCCCACAGGATAGTAGCTAGGATTGGGCCGGATGATATCAGCTTCTCTTTACAGATATCCGGCTCCCAGAAACGGACTTTAAAGCAGGCTGTCATGCTAGCTATACAGTGTGTCCACTCTGGATGTTGTTCCAACCACTAATTGACTTGAGACACTTTCTTCCTAAAAAGTCCAATGCTATATTTAAATCTCACAGATCGTCAGGCATTTCGAAGTAGAAAATAAAGGAAATGGTTTATGCAAAAATGCAAATGCTTAAAATTCTTAAGTCTGTAATTCTTACTTGTGGAGATTTCGGGAAGGCGTTTTGATATCAAAGTTGTCTATGTCTGAACCCTGGCTTTCTCACTTAAGAACTACATTGAGCTAGACAAATTATTTCACCTGCCAAGTTCCACCACCCTCACATATAAAAACTGTAGTTGTCAAGATTTCTGTAAGATAAGTATGTATGAAAATGCCTGCTAGCATAGCTTCACTGGTAAGCACTTGGCATGGTTCCTCTTCTGACAAATCTGTGATGGCTGTTTTTGCAGGGTTTGGTTGTGAGGGCTCCTGAATCAAGATTGCCGTGCCTCCTGGTTTGTGAATTGCATTTCTTTTTTTTTT
>NW_004949126.1:1731231-1733555 GCF_000317375.1 Microtus ochrogaster | reverse complement strand
CCCCCCCAAAGCCAGCATGTGCAGTAGGAGTGAATTGCATTTCTTGTATGGTGTTTTTTATTGTGTATTTGCACTCAGTTTAGGTAATCTATGGGAAATCTGATTCTCATCTTTGCTCACATTTTCATATCTGTGAGCCATTTCCTCTGAGAACACTAGAAGAAGGACATAACCAGTTAACCCAGTTAACAGAGAATCGTACTTTTAGGAAAAAAGTCCATGCAGATTGCGTAGGTGACACTCTCATGGATTAGTTTTTCAAGTGCCACGGTCAACTAGCTAGTGTAGTGTTATTCCCCTTTTTACATATGTGACTGCTGTAGTCGAGACAAGTGTGTCAATGAGCATAGTTTGGTACAGTAACTTGCAAAAAAGTGCTCAAATCAGAAATTATACATCTGTTATGATTTGAATGTGAAGAGTCTCCTGCTTTTTCTTAGCTGGCCCATTGTTTGGGGAAGTCGCTGAACCTTTAACACTATGCAAAGTTAGCAGCAAGGGGTCAGTGTAGGTGTGCCTCGAAGGTGGTGTCTGCTACCATGATGTACTCTGAAACCTTCAGCCTGAAGAACGCCTCCCCCTGTAAGTTGCTTCTGTTGGGTGTTTGGGCACAGCAGTAAAAGTGATGCAGCATCCTACCCTCTTTTGTCAGAAAGCATGTTTCGCTTCACATGACAGCAGCCATTAGTCCACCCCGTTAGCATCTTGTACATTCTAATAATATCTATGGGAGACAGAGCTGGTGTCAAAGTGTTTTTTGGTTTGTGTTGGGGGGGGAGGTTTAAGATATGGTTTCTCTGTGTAACAGCACTGACTGTCCTGGAACTCACTTTGTAGACCAGGCTGGCCTCGAACTCACAGAGATCCATCTGTCTCTGCCTCCCGAGTGCTGGGATTAAAGGCGTGTGCCACCAGCAATGGCTAGTTTGTACGTTTTGAGACAGGGTCTCTGTGTGTAGTTCAGGATGGCCCGGGACTTTTGGCATTCTCCCTCCTCTGCTTCCCCGGATGTTGTCCTTCTTGGAACCACCACGTGCAACTCAAAATAAGTTTCTGTTAGTCCAGCAGCAGGCACACCAATTGCTCTGAAGACCTTTCATACTGCAGCTGGGCTTAGTGACTGTGTTTCTCAGAGGGCTAGCGGTTTGTCTTAAAGATTTCTTTGATGGTCAGGTGTGATTTCACCATTTACGTTTTTCCTTAAATATACGTTAAGACATACAGGAATATTAAGTTGGATTCTTAGTAACTTTTGTGTAGATTTGTATATTTCCAGCCTGCCACCACTCCACAAGTTATTAAAGGGTTGTTTAGTAAATTTAATTTGTAGATGAAGAAAAACTATGGAGGGTTCTGATAGGTGTTTATAAATTGTTGTCATAGACCGTCGAACTCCAAAGACTTCTCTGATTGGATTTCTTAATATCTTTAATTTTTGTAACTATATCCCTTCATTAAATTTTCTCTTGGCATCAGGAGACAAGGCAAGAGGGATTAGATTGCAGTATCTCTTGCTGTTCGTTAGGTGAGTTAAGTTGTTGTAAAGTTTTAAGTGATAGTATAAGCTTTCCTTAAATCTTACGCCCTTGCTTCCTGTAAGGCAGAAGCCATTTCATTTGGCGTGACACACGGCTTCTGATGCTCAAAATATAAGCCTTATTTGATTGCCCCAGGCTTGTTAAAATTTTTTTTTTAATTTTTGGATTGAGTGGGTGGTTTTATTCTAATTACTGTTCTAATGGAATAAAGGTGAGAAGGAATGGAACCTAATGGAATAAGGGTCTCTGAAGAGCAAAAAGTTTCTAAAAGGGATTTTAGAAATTGTTATTATTTGGGATAACAAGCTCGTATGAGACCGAAAATTCTCCCTCATTATTCTGTATGTTTTGCCGTGGAAACAGCATCCAGCAGTGGCTACTGGGAAGTTCGTGTGTGCTCTTTAAACTGTGTTCATGGGCTGGAGAGATGGCTCAGTGGTTAAGAGCATTGCCTGCCCTTCCAAAGGTCCTGAGTTCAATTCCCAGCAACCACATGGTGGCTCACAACCATCTGTAATGAGGTCTAGTGCCCTCTTCTGGCCTGCAGAGATACACACAGACATACATGATAAATAAATATTAAAAAAATAAAATAAAGTGTGTTCATTCCTACACACCAGAAAGAACAACTGGGCGGCTTTCTCAGCCACTTGAGAGTTTTCTGTTTCTGTGGTTTAACCATTACCATTCATGTTATGATGAGTATAGAGAAATGATCCATATTGTCTAAATAACAACAGGGAAATACAATTGCTACTTGGTTAATTTTAGAATGAATATTAAAAC
>NW_004949126.1:1714910-1731131 GCF_000317375.1 Microtus ochrogaster | reverse complement strand
AATAAATCACAAGCCTCAGAAATAGTGAGTGAATTTTCTCTTAGGCACTGATCACATAATAGTAGTGGGGGATTGCATGAATGCTGCTTTAGAGGTGCCTAATAGAATAATTTTTGCCATAAATTAACCTGCAATTTGCAAAAATGTGTTGCCTTCACCCAGGAATGATGTGAAGAAATCCGTCTGAGGTTCAGGACTGTAGGTGGAGACTGTTAGTTTATTTCCTGCCTGCCTAGTCCTGAAATAATCACTCAGAAACTATATTAATTACAGTACTGCTTGCCCAATAGCTTAAGCGTACTTCTAGCTAGCTCTTACATCTTAAATTTCTATTATTTCTATTAATTTTATTATTATTTCTATTAATCTGTGTATTGCCACATGGTTGTAGCCTACTGGTAAGTTTCTGTACAGCATCCGGTGTCTGTCTCCTGTGGTGTCTTCATGGCTTCTCTCTGACTCTGCCTTTTCTCTCTCTCTCTCTCTCTCTCTCTCTCTCTCTCTCTCTCTCTCTCTCTCCTGCAGTTCCTGGTTTCTCAACTGACCTAGGAGAATATGCCGTATGCAGCACGCCATGATATGTGAGTCACGGTTCTCTTGCCCTCTTCCACCAGCCACCGCTTTCAGTGAGGGCTTGGTCATTTCAGTTGTTTTGTGTTTTATTTATTTTCAGCAATATTCTGTCTCCTCACTGCTGAAGATATAGCAGATAATAGACAGGGATAGCCTTTTCCTTTATGACATTATTCTCCGGCTCAATAAACGTTACCATGAGTAGAATAACTGCTAAGATAGAGTTTTCAAATAGGACAGAGCTGTTAGCTATACCTGTGCCGAGATACATAATCAGTCCTTAGAGTTTGCTTTTTCTTTAAGACTATCGGGTTAGCCATCAGTAGAAAACTACATTCTATAATTGGTTAACTGTTAGACTTGGGTTCTTTTTATTTTTGTGCCAGGTACGTAACCCTGTCTCCAGCAAGCTAAGCATGTATATTGTCACTGAGCGAAACTCTTTAAACTTAAAAAATGCTCTGTCATTTACTGAGAAAATTAATATTTCAATGTCAGCTATATAAGAGTTATTGATATTTAAACCTTCTTTGAAAAATTAAAAAGTAGTAGATTTGACCAGTTTGGTACACACACACACGCATATAGAGAGAGAGTTTTGTTTGAGACATGGTTTCTCTGTATAACAGTTCTGGCTGTCCCAGAACTGGCTTTGTAGACCAGGCTGGCCTCAAACTCACAGAGATCCGCCTGCCTCTGCCTCCCGCGTGCTGCGATTCGAGGCATGCGCCACCACTGCCCGGCTATATAACCAGTTTTTATGTATGACTTAATGCTAAGCTGCCGTAACACGTCGTTTATGGCACAGGCAAAGATTTAAGGTAATTACCGTTCCCACAGTACAATGTGATTCCATCTTATTTAGCCTCTGATTCCTGCTGTTCAGAGGGACTGCTCTAAAGAGGGATGGGCTTACATTGTAGTGTGGCTTTAAAAAGGAGCCGGAACTTTGTTCGCACAACCTTATTCTCTATTGTGGTTCCCTCCATGAGCTGTTAAAGCAGCGTGTTTGGGGGGTGGGGGTACCTTCAGTCGCAAGCCGTTATCTTTACACAGTGCAATACAGATGAATTAGTGGGAAAGTAACTAAGCTCTCAGAGGCCGTGCAAGGGTCTCACTGCTGAGTCTGGGTTTCTGTGCTCAATTGTCTCCTCCCAGGAGCCATGACAGTCCCCAGAGGGGAGCTGCTCCCCAGCATGCTGAGACTCAGAGCCCATGGCCCCTCGGTGACACGTGCAGGAATGGAACACTCGTGTCACTGGAAAGATCTTGACATTGGCAAATAATCTATGCCACAGACTTATATTTGATACTGGTTTAAGGTCGGGGTTTGTGAGATTATGGGTTTAACGCAAGGAAGGCAGACTATTCCAAATGCTTCCTTAGAAGCTTAAACCCCTGCACCAGACTAATTGGTGACTTTTAGGTAAGATTGCCTCCTTGGACCCTCTTGACAGCTCCACGGGGTTGGACACACGATCACCTCCATTTTCCAGAGAGCCAACTGCTAAACAGTGGAAGACGGTGGTGGAACAGTGATTTGTGCTGACGCTTTAGAGCCCAGATTAGTCCCTTTCTGTCGTTTGTCCCCATCACTGTTTTAAATAAAATTGCCACTGAGGTCACAGTAATACGTAGTTATTGGTGAAAATCTGCTAGTTTCCGACCCCGAATCTTTTTTGGAAAATAGCACAGTTTTTTTTTTTATCTACAGGATTATTCTTTTAAAAGCAAACCCCAAATCGTAACCTCAGCACTTGTCTGAATCAGTGCTCAGAACTACCCCTACTTAGTTTCCTAAGGACAAGCAGTTACTGTGTTTTAATAAAAGATGAGCCCTTTTAGAGTTAGCTAATGAGCGTCTTCAAGAATTCCTGCTACTTATACTAACAAGAATCATCAGGCTCCCAAACCAGTGTCTGGACTCTGCACGGAGCCTACTTTATGAAATCTGAACTGTTTAACTGTGTATTAGTGCCTCTGTACAAGCATGTGTACCAAGGCCAGAAGAGGGCGCCCAACCCCCTGGCGCTGGAGTTACAGGCAGTTGTGAGCCACCTCATGGGCTCCTGAGAACTGAACTCAAGTCCCCTGCAAAATCAGTAAAAGCTCTGAGCCAGCTCCTCCACTTCCCTGCATTGTTCTGATGTAGTAAATGCCAAAGGAATCTGATGAATAAGTAGTATTTGAAGAATATTTTTTATAAATAAACCTTAAGTTATATATAATACCTTGCATATAAAACCACCCTATGATGTAACTCTGTCTAGTAATTAAAATGCTGTTTTTTTTTTTAAATTTAAAATAACTGGATCCACATTTTATCGCCTGCTTTCTTTAGGAATTAATTCCTTTATTTCACATTTGGAATAAACCTGTCTCTCATAAAGAAAGCCCCAGGCAGTCCAAAATTTGACAAGCTAATTGGTTATCATAATAACCTAAAAAGCTTGTTTTGATGTTATTTTTTTCCTGTAAGCTTTTGAAGGAAAAAATTTGCTTAAGTTCCCATCAGACTGCATTGTTCTGACTACCGCGGTTAGCTGGCCTTTCGTAAAGGGCGGTGTTCCCTCATCAAATAGAAATGAGGTACAATTACTTCTGAAAAGTCTGGGTAAATACTTAATCCTTCCCTTTAACTACCACGTTTCTACTAGGTCTCCCCAATCAGAGTTTTCAGTGCCTTTTTCTTGCCAGCAGCCAGATCCCACCTACATTATAATTTTCTTCCTCTGACCTAAAATTGCCTAAAGGAGACTCGGTTCCATTTGGTGGCAGACAGTATTTAGTAACTGAGACCTGGGTGTTCAGCAGACCTATCCTATTGATGGAATCACTTCTAGACTCTTCCGGCATCAACTGAGACCTGGGTGCTCAGCAGACCTATCCTACTCTATTGGTGGCATCGCGTCTAGATTCTTCCAGCGTACCTAGCAAGGAAATAGGTTTGGTTCCTTTTCTCATGAATTCACATTGAGATTTCGAATTAAAGTGCAGCATTAATTTTTAATATTTGTATCTCATCGACAGTTTTACTTCCAACTAGTGAATTTGTTTATTTGGTTTGAAAGTACAATATTGACATTATTAGTGCTAAGAATAAAACACTGAATAAAGCTTTAAGGTTTCTTTATGGTTTTGTTTAAAACAAAACATGTCTGGGCTGGGCTGCAGCTCAGTTGGTAGAAAGCGTAGCACCTTCCAGTGCTGGGAACGCTAACCAGGCGTGAGCTTCCGGGTTAGTGCCAGCTTGGTTGCTCCATGCTCTGTGACTTGAACTTGGGCTGTCTTCAACAGTGGGACCCTACCATCGAGTCCCGAGGGATCACCAAGAGCAGTGACCATAGCCATAATTTCTGTGCAAGAGTTCTACCAACCCACAAGTCTCTTACTGTTAGTTAACCCTAACTCCAGTTAAGCAATGTCATGAAGAAAGCTGAGCTGATGGAAGATAGAGACTGGGGGACTCAGTAAGGACCCAAGAATTTACCTTCTTTTCAAATAAACTTTGTGTTTACATTTAAGACATTGTGCTGCACACCTTGGGTTTCTGGCTTCCAAATGCTTTATGTTGAAGGTATCACACAGTATCGTTTTCTGTGCTTCTTTTTTGATGTTTGAATGATTAGTAGCTTACTTCACAATATCTTATTTTGAGGCCTTTGAAAAAATTGCTTAAAGACACAAGATGAAGGCAAGATCAGGTCATCTTCACCTACACATCCAGTTGAGGCCAGCCTGGGTTACAGGAGATTTTGTTTGTGAAAAGAGAAAGGCTTGAGGGTATTTTTAGTTTTGTTTTGAGTTTTATTGTTATTTTATGGTGGTAGTTGTTTTTAGCGCTGCTTAATCTTGTTTTCTTAAATAAAAAGAAGGGGAAATAAAATTCCTCCCTATGCCCTGTCTGTGAACTTTGAGCCAAATGCTTTCATACTGGGCTCTTGAGACCTTCGTAATTGTTCATAGAATTGCTTTCTGCTTGGTCCTTGCATTTTGTAGGATGATCTTTTTGGCAGCCAATAAATTTTGCAGTGTACTGTGACAGAGGGCTTCCTTACAGGGCTGGGGAACGGGGAACCTTGGGTTATTATATAAACTTCCTAACAAATTTTCTTCTCAATAAATATTTTTAAAACAAGTTCAACAATAAGCTTAGTAATTTAAGAGAGTTGTATAAGTGCATTAAATAAAAAAAAAAGCTGAGATAAAAGACAAAGAATTACTTGTAATCTGACCATTGGAGAACGGTCGAACTTTTGCTTTGTTTTGTTGACTTATTTTTTGCGTGTTCAGGGCCATGCGCTATCAGCATTATGTGTAACCAGTTATGTATTCTACCCTTAAAATTAACAAAGACTTTTAACAAAAATATTTTTTGCTTCAATTTTTAAAAGTGATGTATTCTTCAGCTGTGTTAACTGCAGCATAATTTCTTGACTATTCCATTCTTTTGAGGAACATGTATGCATAATGTCATTTTTGAAATTAGAATTAGCTTCCAAAAATATATTTCTAGGTCTAAGATTTTATAGTCAAGAGAAATCAAGAGAATAGAACAGTTATGAACGTGAGCCCTGAAGCTGGTGACCTTGTGCTTGCTTCCTGTCTTTGCTGCCTCTTGATAAGGCTTTCAGACAGCTAAACTCTACCTGCCTTTTCTTACCTGTAACTGAGGATTTATGGTACCTTCGTCAGGGGCTATCTGGCAGGGATGAGAAGAGATGGTATTGACTCTTGGGATGTAGGTCAGTGGGCAGAGCACTTGCCTAGCATGGCCACGGTCCTGGGTTTCAGCAGGCATGCACACACGTGCACACTCAGAAGGTTGGGTGACGTAAAAGCGCTTGTTAAGATGCCTCCTCTTCACCCTGTTCAAGCCAGTTCTGGAACCGGCTTGTTTCCCCGAGTAATGGACACATTTGTTCCTATTGTTCAACAGCTAGCGTCTCTCTTAAAATACCCAGAGTTAGCTGGGTTTTGGTGGCACAAACCTTTAATCCCAGCACTCAGTTGGCAGAGGCAGGCAGATCTCTGTGAGTTCAAGACCAGCCTGTTCTATAAGAGCTGGTTCCAGGACAGGCCCCAAAGCTACAGAGAAACCCTGTCTCAAAAAAACCAAAAAAGAAAAGAAAAGAAAAACAAAATACAAACCCACAATACCCAGAGTTTCCTGTAACGACCGCTCCAATTGTGTGTAAGGTGTTCTAGAAAGAAATGTAAGTATTTTTGAATATCATTAGAATAAAATCGAAATATTGCTTGGTAGTTAGCAAGGTTAAGGAATAGAAATTAATTTAAAATTTAGTGGAACAAAATTTTCATGTTCTGATAATCTAAATAGAATCTGTTTACTTCCTAATAAATTGGGGATTAAGAAAGCATCCTGAATCATTTTCTGTAAAAGCTATGTCTGCTTTTGTTTTGTTCTTGTTGTTTTGTGATGGCCTCGGATAGCTCAGGCTGCCTTTGAAGTTTCAACCCTAGTGCCTCAGCCCCTTGAAGGCTGGCATTAGAGTGGTGTGTCCTTACACCCTGCAGAGGCGGTGGCTTAATGTTGCCCCTCACTCTTCCGTTCTTGGTCTGGTTTTGGTTCCCCTCAAGTTTTCACAGGGACCTTTCTCCTGTGAGGCAGAGAATGGAGTGCTGCTTGCATTTGTAGAATCAAAGTGTCCTGTTGATCAGTTGGCTGGTTGGTTTGGGTCTTTATCTTTTTTGGGTGCGGGAGGTGCTTTTGTTTTTCTGCATTGATACATTTTGCATTACAGGGGAAAAATAAACAGAGGCTGTCTTTTTTTTTTTTTAATCGATTTACTGTGCATTGGTGTGAAGGTATCAGATACCCTGGAATTGAAAATACAGGCGGTAGTGATGTTGTATCTGGGTGCTGGGAGTTGAACCCCGGTCGTCTGGATAGATCAATCAGCCTGTGCTCTTGGCGTCTGGTTCTTCTCTTCAGTCTTCAGTCCCCAGAACTCCAGTCTTTAGCACAGTTAGCCTGTCCTAAGGAACAGCAAGTCCTTCAGGGTGATGTAATGGTCTTTGACCATCTTTGTGGAGCCAAGTATTTGATAAGTTCTCTCTTCGAGTAGACTGCAAACGAAGCCCCAGTCATCGGCACGCTCCTGGCCTCCGCGATCCTGCTGGTCATAGAAGGCTGGGGTGTTCTTTAGCTGTGGGTTGACAGCTCAAAAGTCAGCATTTCAGAACTGTCAGCTTAAATAGGACAAAAAAAAAAAAAAAAGACTAAAGACTTTAGTCTTTAATTCTCAGAAAGACTGATTTGCCTCTTTGTGCTGGAAATGTTCCCCTCCCCTTGCTTCGCATGCTGTCAAGAGAAATTATAACCTCACACGCTGGAGGAGCAAGGAGGCTTTGACGAGGCCGATCTCATTGCTCGGTGTCACAGTCGGCTATTTCTCTGGCACTAGTGTATGCCAAAGCCAGACTTTATAATGTAATTAAAAGACAGACGAAAGATACATCAGTGGATATGCTAATTGGCTTTTAAGGGCTCCGAAAATTAATTATTTGTGTCAATTTCTCAGCTCCTAGAAAGTGTAAGTCATTCTCAACAGCCTTTTTTGAAATGCCTCGACGCTGTTGTTAAATGCTTATAAAAAGGAGGGTTCAGCCGGGTGGGCGGTGGTGGCACACACCTTTAATTCTAGCACTGATGAGGTAGAGACAGGGGGATCTCTGTGAGTTCAAGACCAGCCTGGTCTACAGAGTGAGTTCCCGGACAGGCAGAGCTGTTACAGAGAAACCCTGTTTTGAAAAACAAACCATCTAGAGGTTTCAGGTTTGGTCAGGCGCTTGTACTGTGAAAAGGAGAGAAGAAAGCACAAGGGTTTTGCTCAAATAAAGCTTTTGTTCTGGCTGAGGAAGGAGAGACTAATGTGAAGGGCAGTTTGGGAGATAGAAAGGTGCCAAGGAGAGCCGGGCAGGCGGGAGCTCAGCTCTGTGTAAATGACACCTGGAGAGAGGAGGAGGGATCTGGACCAAGAGGTGTTGCTGCCTGCCCTTGGCCTGAGAGACAAGCAGGAACCATCCTCTTTCTAAACAAATCAGCCCCGCCCCCGAGAAAGCTGGAATTCTCTGCCTCTCAGACCCTGGGTGGTCCGCTCCTTCACTGTGTTCCTCACAGGGTGAGCTGGTTGCGCCCTTCCTTCCTCTCTGTCGCCTGGCTCCGCTAGTTCTCCAGCCTGCTTTTTCTGGAGCGGTATTCATATCCAGCCTGCTTTTTCTGGAGCGGTATTCATATGCTCATGTGTCCTTTGGTTCCAGGTGACCTTTAGCTTTTGGAATAACTTCTTTGCTGGTCTGTGACTGCTGCTTGGTCTAGAGAAGGAGATGTTGTCTACATATAGGAAATGTGGGGTTAACTTGTATTTGCGTTCAAGGTGGAGCTAAATGCTGCTTGTAATATGCTTGTCCTAGGCCAAGGCATAGCCTGAGCGCCTACATTTCACACAGTGTGGGGTAACAGAGCAGGGCACACCCGAAGACCACAGTCATGCCCAGGTTTGTTATGTCCATTGGACCCGCATGTCTTGAAATTCTCTCACACCGTCTTCTTTAGCATTTTCTTTTCATTTTTTTCCCCTTAGGTCTCCAAAAACATCTCACTTATCTTCCCTTCCGGCTTGTCAGTGTGTGTCACTCAGATGGCTCCAGTATCTAAGGGTGATGTCTGGACCCCCTGACACTCAGAAGGGGCCTGTGAGGAACTATAGTTCTCCTTAGCTCCTGCGGCTTTTGCCTTTACCATCACCCAAACACTCCGTCCTCACCTTCTATCCTGTCTCCTTACCAGCAGACCCATCCTTCTATCTTGTGGTCCCAGGTCACAGCTTTTCCTGGCATACGCCCTGCTTCCTCGGGTACCAATTCCTCCTGCAGGCAGAGCACCTGGCATATTGGAAAACTGAAATACATAATAGAAGTAAGAAGACGGTTCGTGTGTCTTTTAATGATGTATCTGTACTCACTTGAAGGCCACAGGACACTTGGGACAAACTAGACAGTAATTGGCCAAGCGCTGCCTCCTGAGACCAGGCCTGCCGACAGTTGAAAAGGAAAAAAAAATCAAGATGTTTATGACATAAACAACCTGATGAACGTTCAGATGTTCGGTCTCCTCTGATTATGTTACTGTCTCGTATTCCCCTAAAACAGGTTGTGGTTGTAACGTGGTAGTTCATACAGCTTTGGTCAGCTGTCCTACGCAATGAAGTATTTTCATTTTTTTTTTCTAGATTTGCAAGAGGAGATTATTTTACACCAATCGAAATGTGCGTGTTACTAAGTTCCTGTTGCAGGCTTTGTTCTTGACCTATTGTGGAGCCCAGCTTTCAGGGCAGAGCCAGGAATAGCCCAGCATTCAGGGCAGAGCCAGGAACCTCAAAGCAAGGGTGGTTTATCCAGCCACAGCTGCAGGAGTCCCTGGGTCATGGGGGGGCAGGGTGGGGGAGTATTGTGTTCTGTTCTTGAATTTCTTCCCAGAGGGACAACAGGACATTGTTCTTTTAGTTTTCAAGAAGACATTAAACATTCTCTCCCAACACAGTCTCCATGTTTGACTTCATTCTCCTCTCACTGGGCAAAGTGCTTTCCTAAAGGTGAGGAATTTTAAGGATTCTCTTGGTGTCATAGTTTTCCTATGAGACTTTCAGGGAGATTGGAAATCGTTAGGTAGCTTCACTGGACCTTCCAGATGGGAAGGAGGATTAAGAGCTAAATTGTCTGCTTGCCTTTCAGTGATACTAAGTTATAAAATTGTCATATTGGCAGTAAGAGTCAAAGGGCGCGCGCGCGCGCGCGCGCGCACACACACGCACGCACGCACGCACGCACAGGCGAGTATGGTCTCCAGGGATTAATGCTGCGGATAGGCTTTGAGAAGCTGGGTTAGAAAGTGGAGTAAAGGGGAATCTTCCTGTGCAGTTCTGGGGAAGATATTAGAGTTGATTGGCGCAAGCTGAAACAAAGTTCTAACACGTGATGCGAGTGGGCTGAAGCGACGTGGCCTCATCTCCATCAATTCAGCCTTGAGTACTTCCTCCTTCAGCACCTGATGAAATGCCTTGATTGTTCCTGGGAAGGGTCTATTCAGCAGGGTTAATCTCTCTTCTTTCTAAACTGCTTGGTCTTAAAATGTATATTTCTGCTTCTCGTGTGCATACATAATATATATTCATGTATACATTATTCATGTTTTAAAATCTTTGAAGATTTGCATCTTAAAATCCTTTGCTTTGTTTTAAATTTTCCACTAGTCTCTTCACGCTTTCTAAACATCTTCTTAAACAGCTCATTCTGTCTAAAATAATCTGATAAGACCGATTATAAAATATTGACAGCTTTAGTAAAATATTCTATATAGCTTCTATATCATCTGTAAAGTGGAAATTCTATGTAGAAGCTTTCCTTTAAGATTCGACAGACACGTGGCTTCTACACATTGAGAGTTAAACAATAACTATGCTACAGCTTTCAATGCTTTATTTAAAAATGACAATTCTCTTTTACTACCTTGGATACATACATTGGTATGCCTGGTCTTTATAGCCTTTCTCTAAGATTCTGTGTTCTTGGTGCTGAAACATCAGCATAGACTGGCAGATGAAGCTTGAGTGCATCTTTTGACATGTGTTGTGAAATGGTTTATTGCTCATTTAGTTAATACTTGTGTTTGACTCCTAAAAATATTAAGTATTACAATAAGATGTCTTTCAATATGTATATTTATGATTCATCTTGGGAATTAAAGCATGAAGTCCCTGAAAGTAAATATTACTGGAGTTTATAAGTGTTTTTAATGTTTTTGTAGTGTATGTGTTCCCTAAGCTTCTTGGGTATTTTTATTTTATATTTGGTTTTTTAGACAGGGGTTTTGTGTGTGTGTGTGTGTGTGTGTGTGTGTGTGTGTGTGTGTGTGTGTGTGTAACGGCTCTGGCTGTGCTGAAACTCACTATGTAGACCGGGGTGTTACGGAACTCATGGAGATCCTCCTGCCTCTGCCTCAAGTGCTGGTGTTAAAGGTATATGCCGCCACCACTGCGGGCTAGCTTCCTGACAGGTTTCCTTGATAATAACTTGGATCTTGGTCAATTAAATAGTTTTTTGGACACGGTGGAACACACTTTTAATCATAGCACTTGGGATCTCTATTGAGTTCAAGGCCAGTTTGATCTACATATAGAGTTCCAGGCCAGTCAGAACTACAGAGTCTCAAAACAAACAAACAAAACATAGTCTTCTATTGTTAAAAATATCAATTTGTTGCTTGTGGCGTTCCTATCATAAAAATTAACCAAATTAACCATATTTTAGTATTCCGTTTTCTCACTTCTTTTTTTTAAATATATTTACTCTTGAACATTACCTCAGATTTTTCTGATCTGTTTGCAGTATAAAATTTAGCAGGGTGGGAGAGGGTGTGGAGAAAGGGGTACACTCATCCATTGCTGGTGGGAATGCAAACTTGTGCAACCACTTTGGAAAGCAGTGTGGCGGTTCCTCAGGAAATTCGGGATCAACCTACCCCTGGACCCAGCAATACCGCTCTTGGGAATATACCCAAGAGAGGCCTTATCATACAACAAAAGTATATGCTCAACTATGTTCATAGCAGCATTGTTTGTAATAGCCAGAACCTGGAAACAACCTAGATGCCCTTCAATGGGAGAATGGATGAAGAAAGTATGGAATATATATATATTAGAGTATTACTCAGCAGTAAAAAACAAGGAATTCTTGAAGTTTGCGTACAAATGGATGGAAATAGAAAACACTATCCTGAGTGAGGTAAGCCAGACCCAAAAAGAGGAACATGGGATGTACTCACTCATATTTGGTTTCTAGCCATAAATAAAGGACAGTGAGCTTATAATTCGCAATCCTAGAGAAGCTAAATTAGAAGGTGAATCCAAAGACAAACATATAGGCATCCTCCTGAATATTAACCTTCATCAGGCGATGAAAGGAGACAGAGACCCACAGTGGAGCACCGGACAGAAATCTCAAGGTCCAAATCAGGAGCAGAAGGGGGGGAGCACGAGCAAGGAACTCAGGACCGCGAGGGGTGCACCCACACACTGAGACAATGGGGATGATCTTTTGGGAATTCACCAAGACCAGCTAGCCTGGGTCTGAAAAAGCATGGGATAAAACCGGACTTACATAGTAGACAATGAGGACTACTGAGAACTCAAGAACAATGGCAATGGGTTTTTGATCCTACTGCACATACTGGCTTTGGGGGAGCCTAGGCAGTTTGGATGCTCAACTTACTAAACCTGGATGGAGGTGGGCGGTCCTTGGACTTCCCACAGGTCAGGGAACCCTGATTGCTCTTCAAGCTGATGAGGGAGAGGGACTTGATCGGGGGGAGGGGGAGGGAAATGGGAGGCGGTGGTGGGGAGGAGGCAGAAATCCTTAATAAATAAATAAATTAAAAAAAAATTTAGCAGGGTGCCGCTCATCTAGAAATCTAAGACAGGCATCAGGAGATTCACTTTCTCCTCTTTAAATGACATGCTGTGTGGCGCACCAAGCTTTCAGTTGCAGAAAAGATTTTATCCAAAGCTGAACACAAGAGGAAACTTTGAAAAGGATTATTCAAATTTTAGATGTGGAGGGAAGACCCGTTTGCAGTTGTCTCATTTAGATTCTCAGAGCTCTGGCTTAAATGAGTGAGCAAGTGGAGAATAACGCACCCAGGTCAGTGTCTATTCCAGGAAGTACTGTAAAGGCAGACAATCCACAGTTAGATGATTCCCCTGCACTCAGTCCTCAGCAAGCATACCCTGGAAACAGCTGTCTGCCAGGTCCTGGGACTCCCAGATGAATACACTGACTTCTGCCTGGCCAGGAAGGAACATGTCAGTGGATGCTAAGGCAGTACAGAGTGATGGACGTTTGCGCAGGTCCAGGCACAGTTTTAGGTGGGCATGGTGGTACATGCCTTTGATCTCAGCACTCAGGGGCCAGAGGCAGGGGGATCTCTGAGAGTTCTACAGTGTGTGGTCCAGGCCAATCAGAGCTATGTAGTAGACCCTGTGCCTTTGATTATTTGTTTTGTTTTTGTTCTTAAGCGTAACTTTCATGAATTTAAATTACTTCAGGTGTCATTTGTATATGCTAAGTTTTGCTTAGAAGTGTAGTGTATACTTCTGAATAAATGAATGGATTTGTGGCCCATTGTGCTTATAGTGCTTCCAGAGATACTTGTAAGCAATGCCCAATCACTGGGATAATATAAAATTCCAAAATAACAAGCTTAAAAATTGAGTTTAAAAGAAGTATGCTATAGTAAGTAGCTCATGCCTGTAATCCCAACACTTGGATGTTGGAGGATCAGAAGTTCAAGAGTATCCTTAGCCACATGGCAAGTTCAAGGTCAGCCTGAACCATGTCTCAGAAACCACCACCAATTACAAAACTACAAAATAATATTTTTATATTTGTGAAGGTTTTGCTGTTATTGTTAATATAAGCTGTTGTCTCTGAAATGTTTTTTAAAAGTACATGCTTTGCAAATAAATTTATATTTGTCCATTAGGATTGGGTTCTGATAAAGTAATAATAACAATTTCTTGCTAGTTGAAAAGTAGTTTTCCCAAAGCCCAAAGGAAGAGATGCCCCTCCCAACATACACACACACACACACACACACACACACACACACACACACACTCACAGGGAGAACGTCCAGACCCTATGAGGTGACTCTTCAAAGAGAGATGGCTCTTGAGGACTGAGAACAGCCCGATGTAAAGCTGGAATATAATCACGGAGTAGTTACTATCAAAAGTTAGGACATACAAAAATGTCAGTAATTGTGTGTGTGTGTGTGTGTGTGTGTGTGCGTGCACATATTGTTTATACCTGCTAATATATATGTACACCTATGCACTTGAGTGTGGAGGCTATAGGTCCATGTCAAGTGTTTTTTTTAAATTGTTCTCCACCTTTATTTTCCTAAGATTTGTTTATTTGTATGTTATGCATATGAATGTTTTGCCTGCCAGGAGCTCTGGGTCGCCCTGGATGTAGCTACTTACAGGCTACTGTGAGCTGAATATGGGTGCCAAGAGCTGACCCAAGCCTTCTGCAAGAGCAGCAAGTACTCTTAACCTCTGAGCCATCTCTCCCTCCCCACTTCACTGTTCAAGGCCAAGGCCTCTCACTGAACCTAAAGCTCATCATTTTGGCTAGGGTGACTGCCCAGTGAACTTTAAGAATCCACCTGTTTCCGTTTCTTCCTTTCCCACAAGACAGATTATACCTTATTTTTCACATGGGTGCCAGGGATCTGAACTTAGGCCTTTATGCTTGCGAACGTTTTATCCACTGAGCCATCTCCTGGAACTGATGTCGGCCTTGATGGGTTTTGTTTGCTTGGTTTTGTACCAAACTGAATAGTAGGAAAACTTGTTTAACCCTGCTGCAGCCAGCGCAGCCTGGATTGCCAAAACTGGCTGGGGGGGGGGGATGGGATTGAGACACGGAGGCTTCTTTTCAGGTGGAAGAACAGCAACCTTTATTTTGTCCAGCAACCTTTTATACCCCTACTACTTCTGTAGAGACCCACCTGCCAGAAAGAACACAAACATCCTTGTCAATTACAGACCACAAGGAAGTTACACTGTCAGTCAGTGGGAGTGAGGGCAGCTGGATCACAACAAACCCCTGTTCAGTTTCTTAGCTGATGATAAACGCTTACAGTGAGCATCCGTTTTGCACTCGGAACACCCAGGACAGGTTCACCTGAAGGAAAAGCCTCGGTGGATTAGGCGTTCCTGGGATGACTCTGCACCCTTGTCATCCGTTAAGTAGGGGAGCCAGTGTCCAGGAGGAGGTACCTAAAAAGGATGTTTGGACCAGACATGAGGAAACGGAGATAATTTTAGATGACTTTAGGGAGTTTATCATCACTCCACGGGTTGATTCCTGAAAACTAATGGGCATTTTCCTACTGAGTATGTAGTGTTTTCAGTACAATCGATTGTTTTCATGAACTCAGGAAAACCACAAAATTTTCTTATCCTAACAATGGGGAAGAAACTGTTAAAGCTAGCACAAAGATGCAGAGCCTTTAAATATGCCGTCTTGGGCTGTTTTGTTGTTGACATGTGATTGATTACTCGGGTTACTTGAGAAAATGATCGTGTCAGTGCAGAGGGATGCCTCATTTAGAACAACAAATGAAGCTGGGCTGATCACACAGGACTTTAATTTCAGTGACTCTAGAAACTGAGGGAAGGGGATTACAACTCAAGCCCGCCTGGGCTCCAGAGTGAGTCCCGGACCCCGCTTGGGTAACTAGTGAGACTCTACCTCAACAAAACCAGGATCTCAGTGGTAAAGAACCTACCTAGCATGGGCAAGGCCCTAGGTTTACTCCCTCAAAAGATGCTTGGGTATGCAAGAAAATGCGAAGAAGGCTGGACCCGCTGTGCAATGGTGAGACATCTTGGGATACTCTCGTGTCATAGACAGCTTCGTTTTGTTCTGATGCTTAAATGTTCAAAATTATAATTTGACCAATTTTGAGGCAGATACCTGTTTTTGTGCTTGTCACACAAAACAGTTTAGGATACTATAGGACAGACGTTATAGGATGTTTTTGTTTGCCTTCATGTATCTGGAAACTTGGTTAAAAAAAAAAATACAAAAAAACCTTCCCAGTGCTCTAACTGCCAACGCGTAGTTGCACAGTCCTTGGGACTGTGTTTTCTGTAGTGTGTGGGAAGTCTTGAGAGAAAGTCAAGTGAAGGGTGTAATCTCTAGCTATATAACATAACAGGCAGCTCTCCGTCAGGGTTACAACATTTCAGTCTCAAGGTTACATTTGAGGAAGTGACTTAAGGTACGGTACTCAGCCTGGTTGCCCTGCCAAAGTCTGTCACTCATCTTTTGAGTTCCTAAGCTGGGATTCTCCGTGTGACATGATCGCTGTAATGTCAGCTACAGACTTTTCTCCAGTCTGCTAAGTCTGGTACCTTCAAAACGACAGAAGTACACAAACACCCTCCCCTAAGATAATCTGTTCCTTTCTCTAGATGATTCTCCTTGCCATAAGGTCAGCCTTTATCTTACTACATCACATCCAAGGCTTGTGCGGAATTTCTTTGCTTACAAAGTGTCCTGAACGTAGAAACACACCTCAGTTCTGCCCTCGCCCTTCATATAGACATTGCCACGGCAACGTGTCTTCCTGGTTCAAGAGTCTTGTTTGGAAATAGAGGCATTCCTTACAAGAGATGATACCATAGAGAGCTGGTTCTCAACCTTCCTAACGCTGAGACCCTCTAATTCAGTTCCTCATGCTGTGATGACTCCTCCCAACCATAAAATTACTTCGTTGCTACCTCATAACCGTAATTTTGCTACTGTGCTGAGTTGTAGTGTAAATATCTGATATGCAGAATATATGCTGTGTGACCTCAAAGGGGTCACGACCCGCGGGCTGAGAACGACTGCCCTAGATATTCAAGAGCTGGTAAGAAGGATCTCTGTTTAATCTTGGAGTTACCAATTTTAAGCCCCGATTAAGCACAAATTAGCCCCTGCACACACATGCGCAAGCATGCACACAAATTCATTCATTCTCTCTCTCTCTCTCTCTCTCTCTCTCTCTCTCTC